>NC_084949.1:2266279-2408779 GCF_949316205.1 Platichthys flesus | reverse complement strand
CACGTCTCGTGTTGTACTGAGCACAATGAGCGAGCCGAGAGGAGGAGGAGGAAACATAAACTCCAGCCCGGTACAAACCACCTGCAGCCTCTGCTCTGATCATGAAGCCGCTGATCTCTGAGCAGATGTGACCAGAGAAACTCTGTGTTTCCACTGTTCCACAGAGTCACTAACTGGCTGTTTCACGGTGAAGAGATCAAGTCTCAGTCACTGCCCGTGTCTCTGAGCGAGTGTGTGACGGAGCGCAGGGGCTGTGTGTGTGTGTGTGTAGCTCAGTTGACCAATCCTGCTCGAGACTGAGGTTAGGCCCGCCTTTCTCATTAGCATAAGGACACTGAAATCGAAAAATAAAAGTTGGAATAAATGTGGAAATAAATAAATAAATATGGAAATAAATGCAGAATTAAATAAATCAATGTCTTAAACTTATTTCCATATTTATTTATTTATTTCCACTTTTATTGCAACTTTTATTTATTTCCACATTTATTTATTTTTCGATTTCAGTGTCCTTATGCGAATGAGAAAGGCGGGCCTAACCTCAGTCTCGAGCAGGATTGGTCAACTGAGCTACACACACACAGCCCCTGCGCTCCGTCACACACTCGCTCAGAGACATGGGCAGTGACTGAGACTTGATCTCTTCACCGTGAAGCAGCCAGTTAGTGACTCTGTGGAACAGTGGAAACAGTGGAAACACAGAGTTTCTCTGGTCACATCTGCTCAGAGATCAGCGGCTTCATGTTCAGAGCAGAGCCGGCAGGTGGTTTGTACCGGGCTGGAGTTTCTGTTTCCTCCTCCTCCTCTCGGCTCGCTCATTGTGCTCAGTACAACACGAGACGTGTCGCTCACAGTCAGGACTACTGACAGCTAAATCATCCCAATAAAAAATAACCTTAACTAACCCTCTGAACTTGAACTAGTTCATTTTAAGTGTGAACTGGCTCAACGCTGCAAACAGCTACTGGACACCAGCATTGAGAGGCAGAAGTAGTAGGGCTGGATCATTACACTCCTGTGACCAATCCTGCATGAGACTGCGGTTAGGCCCGCCTTTCTCATTAGCATAAGGACACTGCAAATGCAAAGGAAATGTATCAGGGAAAAAATAAATGTTAAAATATATTTAAGACATTTCTTTTGACATTTCTTTTGGTATTAACATATTTATTTATTTATTTCTGTATTTATTTATTTATTTCCATTTTTATTTATTCATTTATTTATTTATTTCTGTATTTATTTATACATTTATTTATTTATTTATTTTTACTTATGTCATGTATGGTCCTCCATAGCTGAGAGCGGCTTGTTGAAAAGAAGACAAAAGTTGCCAGTTGATGGGTGATCTTAACAGAGTTAGTTACCACAGTAACTAAGTAACTATGTCATCTCTGTTTTTGAAACTGCAACTCGATGGGGGTTAGGGGTTATGAACAAACCTGCTTTCTGGAAGTGCTTACTCCAAGTGCAGGAGTGACGTTCACTCCAACGAGAGTGAACATCACACACGTTCATTTTGAAAATCCTCGTATCGGGACATCATGTGAAATACCAGGAGCGAGAGAATATGTGTCTGTGTGTGTCGTCAGATAGCACACACACACACACACACACACACACACACATACACACACACACACACACACGCACTCACACACACACAGGGGCCCCGGGGCTCCACCCCTACTTACTCGCTCAGAGACACACGCAGTGAGATCAGAGTATGGTCACATGACCGTGACTTGGCTTTTGAGTTTATGAGGTTGCATCTAGAATTTCATGAAAAATGACTCGTCAACATTTTGTGCTCGAGTATAACTTTATATAAAACTTTAGATGTGTTATCAAATATGTTTTGCGGCTCTAGACAAATTGCATTTGGTGGAAGAGGGAGCGAAATGTCTCTTTTGATAGTAAAGGTTGCCGACCCTGCCCTAGTCCTACTGTAGCTGCTGCTCAGCTTACTACTGCTACTTTTCTGCCACTGCTAATGACATTTTGTGTTTCAGCTGCATTTGTGTTTGATGGTAAGTGTGGTGTCCACTGTGCTGTCAGTGGCAGCTGTGATCATCTACTCTGTGGACATCGACAAGAACCCTGTGGTGGCCTGCGTCAGGGGGGCCACAGACACCTGCACTGAGAAAGACTACGCCATGGTTGGTGTCAGCTTCATTTCATGTCATCATGCTTTCACCCAAAACAACACAACACAACCGCAACAACAACAACTGAAAGCTTAGAAGTGTGTGTGAGGTTGAGAGTTGGTCTGGTTGAAAGTTTGAACTAATGCTGGGCTCCTCTTTGGCCTATGAAAACCTATAGATTAGTAAAAGTAGGTCAAAGACACATTTTATTGGGAGAATTTAGACCCAAGACAGTTACAGATGTGTGTTACATGATCTACAAATGAAAAATACAGTAAATAAACGAAATGTCAGAGTGAGGGCCTCCAGACTTTCTCCAGTCAGTCCGCTTGTATAAAGTCCGACGTAGCAGATATGAGAGCACAGCAGGAGATCCTCCGCAGGATTCACAGTGAGCGAGTGGGCGTGTTGATGAGGATCTAACAGGCAACAGACACACAAATGGAAATAACTAAAAGAAAGTTTCTGGAGGGCAGACACCAATGTTGATGTGATGTAAACAAAATCACGCGAGCTCTACAGCGTCTCCGCCTGCTGCACCTCACCTGAACGCTCCAGACATGTCTATGTTGTTGTGAACGTGTCTGAGTGGAGAATCTCCTGCTGCGTTGTGCATTTGTGAAAGGCAAACTCAAAGGCAAACTCAAGGAGAAAACTCAATTCTCCGCATATCCTCAGGAGGTCATATCTGAAAAAGGCTTGTGTATGTGTGTGTTGCAATTACAAAAGTTAATGTGATTGCTATGTGTCTTTTACCACAGAGGATGAGCAGAGGACTGAAGTCATCCCTTCTTCTCTTCACTCTGGCACAAACAGCCATCTCTGCTGTTCTCAGCTTCCTCCTCTTCAGACAGAGGCGCAGCTTTGGACAGTACACTGTAAGATTCAAAGAACTGATTAATCCACTCTACAGAAATTCCTATCACAGAATGACACAAGCTCCCTGTGCAGTTTGCCCTGCTGAAATGGCTGCTATTACTTCCACTTTTATTACCACTTCTAATTTGGCAGAGGCTTCTTCCTGTATTCAACAGGTTCATGTTGTTTTAATCATATTTTTACATAGCATGACATGACAAATACTTTTATATATTTTTGTATTACCCTGAATTAGTTTCTGTGTTTAAAAATTTGCAAAAAATACATCTCAACTTCCAAATAGGGAAAGCCCTAACAAACTACACAACATAGAGCTTGTATCACTCATATGAAACATCTGCTTCACTGAATACAAACAGCTGAGCCTCCTACTCAATTCAAAGGAAAAGGAAAATCAGTTCTCTATGGGATTCAGTCTGAGCAACAAAAAACTAACTCAAAAACAAAACCGATTTGTCTGTTCTGACACAGCTCATCACCAGCTGTAATAATGGTACAGTCACTGGTCAAAATGCAAAATCAGTCAGTTAATCTGTGTCTGCTGAAATTACAGCTGTTGTTTGTCAACATGATGTGTTTACTTCATTCATTTCTTTTTATCAGCTAGCATTAGATCGGCTAGACCCCTGCAGACTTCTTTGTAAAGTCTGGCGTTATAACTTCACAGAATCCCCAAAAGATCAGGACAGAGCTGCTAATGTTACTTTTTGAAAAGAACAGAGAGAAGTGGAGCCATGGATCAAGGACCCGTCAATACACATTCAAGATTCAAGTTTCCTTTATTGGTCCCACACACATGCACAGACACACTACATGTAAATGGGGAAATTTGTCCTCTGCTTTTGACCCATCTGTGTGAACACAGCAGGACACAACACACACAGGGAACACACAGAGCAGTGGTCAGCCAGGGTTGGCACCTGGGGAGCAGATGTCGGGGGAGTAAGGTGCCTCGCTTGGGAGCACTGAGACATAACAGTAGGTTAGGGAGAGTCTCTTGGACTTGAACAGATCCCGGTCAGGTCCATATCCAGGTACGTTTTTGTCAGTCCGTGGCCTCGAACCAGTGACCTTCCAGTGTGATATCAGTCTTTTTTTACCACTAGTCCACATGTGTCATCCTCAGCTGTCAATCATGGAGGAGGCAGGGTTTATGACCTTTACTGCAGCCAGCAACCAGAGGGTGATCAAGATGTTTAGACTTGTCAGCTAAAACCTCTGGGACTAGGGTGTGTTTTTTGAGAAGGGGTTTGATTACAGCTATTTCAAAAGACTGTGGTACATAACCTGAGGATAATGACAGATTGATTGTATTAAATAACGAACTATCAATTAGGGGCAGAATTTCTTTAGGTAATTTTGTCGGAATCGGATCTAAGATACCTGAGATTATTTTGGTAAACTGATCACGGGTGATCAGAGAGAAGCTGTCTAAATAATGAGAAGGATTCTCAGCCGCTTCTGAGATCTCTGTTGTTGGTAGGGTATTAGTGCCAATTGAGGGCAGGAGATGGTTGATTTTATTTCTAATAGTTAGAATTTTATCTTTTAAAAAAGAGGAACCTGGGATCTTCTATTCGTTTTGAATAGTAGGCCGCTCTTGCTTTGTGTCAGTGGCATATATTCAGTTATTGAAAAATTTAAGGTTATTAAATGATGGTCTGATAGAACTGGATTGTGTGGAAGTACTGTTCAATGTTCAATTCCGACACTGTACGATAATACAAGGTCAAGTGTGTGGTTACAACAATGAGTAGGTTGGTGTACACACTGACTGAAACCAATTGATTATTGTGTGGAGTTCTCGCTCTGTTATTGTTTAATTTCAATAATTTAATCGGACAGTGAACAGACACAATCTCTTTGGGATTGTATGACTGATCCAGAGGGAGTGCAGAGAAGTGTTTAGCACTGCAGCTCTGCTTCCTGGTCCCAACTATGGGTTGTCATGTTATAGACTGAGTAATATTCCCAGATAAGAGAGCTGCTCCATCCCAAGTGGGATGAACGCCGTCTCTCCTAACCAGGTTTTCTGCCAATTATCCACAAAGCGCACACCGTTTACAGGACACCACCTCGACAGCCAGCGGTTAAAAGACAACATGCGGCTAAACATGTCATCACCTATTGTATTAGGTAGAGGGCCAGAGAAAATGACTGTGTCCGCCACCATTTTTGCGAAAGCACACACCGACTCAACATTAACTTTAGTGACCTCCGACATGCGAAGCTGGGAGTAGTTGCTGCTGACGTGAATTACGATTTTATTGTATTTACGTTTAGTTTTAGCCAGCAACTTCAGTTTAGATTTGTCGCGCCGGCTCCGGCCCCTGGGATACAATTTACTATGGTCGCTGGTGTCGCTAACCTGACGTCTCTCAGAACCGAGTCGCCAATAATCAGAGTTTGTTTATCAGCGGGTGCATCGCTGAGTGGAGCGAATCTATTTGAAACGTGAGCTGGTGGCTCTTTAATCATGGGCTTTTTAAGACTAGCACTATGCCCCATCCGGAACGTCACCCAGCTGCCCTGGGCTTCCTGCTGCAAGGGACAAGTAGAGGGACTGCTAGTTAAGGCTCCATCGCTACCAAAACACTACATTTATTACATGTACCACTACTGTTAAGGGAGGCAGAGGAGTAAGTAAACATTAGACACTTGGAGCAAGAAAGAGCAGTGGAGCAACAGGGAGAGAGAGAAGACACGATAGAGTAGGGTTTTATGTGTGGGTGTTTAACTACAGACCGTAGATTTTAGCCGTAGTACTACAGAGAAACAGCTGTGTTTAGCAGAGGAGCTAGTACAGAGAGCAACCACCACCATCGGCAAGAAAACAGGAAATGACGCAGCACCCTTACCGTAAAACAATGGGAGACCAATCAGTCCATGAATCGGTCAGCCACTGGAGATGTGTCACTGTTCACAAAAACCCTCTCTTTCTCCCAAGTCCTCATGGTCACTTTCCCTGTCAGTGTACCTGAATGCATTTTAGGAAACCTACCTTTATATTATGAGAGGAAATGTAAGGGGCTGACTCTCTTTCTCTCTCTTTGTCTTCCATAGTCTCTCTCTCACGCTGCTCCATCCACCCCCGAAACACTCATACCCCCAAACCTGCACTGATCATTCACAGGAGCAGTAGAGTTGAGGGATGACATCTCATCAGGGCGACTGATCCGCTGTCATCATGTTGGGATGTTGAAAGAACCATGGGTGTTTGATCACCACTTGTTCCCATTGTGTTTGTCTACTTGTCTGCCTGTGCCTAATCCACTGTGCTACCTGAGTGTTGTGGAGCTCAGGAGCTTCTCTTTTCAAATGACTCTTGTTTTTATTATTGTCAAGGTATGTCAGTACTCTTAAGCCAAATGATTCCTAACTTCAATCAACAACAGTGCTGCCTTATTAAAATACGAAAGTATGAATAATACAACCTATAAACATTGGCAGAATGTTTCAAATATGAGCCTTTATCAAATTAATGGAAGGGAAAAGAGGAAAGGCAGAAAACACGCAGTCTGATCAAGAGACTTCTCTTGTGTTGTAAATCTTTTGTGGCCATGAAATGTGAAAATGTATCCTGTGAAGTGAGGCAATCTGTCTAAAGGAACAGGAAGCAGAGGGCCGCCATGTGTATAGATAATTACAGGGGACTATGGCAGTTCCAGGCAAAAGGGGCCATGTGTACCCTACATTGAACCAAACCGAGCCTTCCCCCAAGAAACACATGATACATGATGGACACCTTTCAATAAAACCACTCCAATTATAGAGCTTTTAGCAGAAATGTATTGGTGAACTGATATTATAATGGTAGTAACAGAGAGCTCTTCTCTGCACTTCCACTTTGTACAAGAGTAGATCATCTGTGTGTTTAACAAGCAGGTGAATACAGTCTTTATAAAAAGCTTTAAAATAACAGTAAAATACTCCGCCACTGAATTCAGACCTGATTTTATCGGTCAGTTTCAACATTACTTTGAGATAAACAATATTCCTCACATTTTAAATAGATGTGTGAATGGCACAAAGTATACAGGATCGTGTGCACTGTTGTTTTTTTTTCTGTATTCTTCGTTAACACATTGATGAAATATGTTTATTAATTGTGTTCTAACTCTGATAAAGTTTGCATTATTTTATATAAAATAAAATCATATATACATATGGATTAAACCCATGATCCTCGGAGATTCATTTTTTTCACTTTTTTTTACATTTGAAGACGTGATCGCCATTTACTTCAATTGTATTGGATTTGGCTGAAACACTGTTTACCCCTGTAACACCTAAAGCGTTTTGTGCACTCAAACACTTCACCCACCCCTCCATCGGGAGAGAGGGGAGTAAATTTCATTTTCCGGTGAACTATACCTTTAAGGATGTGACTAAAGATTGTCATGGAAACGTGTAGCACACTTAGCCCAGCAGGTGGCAGACGATTCTTTTCAGTGACCACTAAGTTTTTCCACATCCTGTTGGAAAAAGTTAGTCGTTACACGCATAGGCTACACCATAGATATTTATGGGCTACACGGCGGCGGTTTACTGATTCATAAAATAACTTTTGCAGTTCATTGATCACAGACGTGTCTCACTGAGGAGTGTGTGTTGTCATCATGTCCTCTCAGTCTAACCCCACATGTTTCAGCGGACTGTTTGTGTGTGTGCTCGCCCTCCTGTTCGTGGCCGTTTCGGGGGAGAAAGTATCAGAGAGTCGCACCGGGATGATCCAGGAGCTCCGGGCAGCCCTGGCTGACCTGGCCGGCGAGGGAAGGACCTACCTGGGCAGACTGGCCGGGGAGCAGACGGTGCTGTCGGTACAGAAGGTCAGAGATGGAAACCATGTTGTTTAACGTTAGTATAGCTGAGTGCAACAGTGTGTGTGGCTCCATGGAGGCTGCTGCTTACAAGAACAACTCAAGGGTCATGATAGAAGTACCAGCTTTCTTATTGCAACACCTTTTAACGTTCATGAATGTAAATTAACCTGTCAGCGACCACTTTTCATAGGTGTCTATCATTTATTAGTGTGTCATCAGTGTGTTGTCTGATGTGTCAGTGGAAAAAGCAAAGGGAGCAACAAAAACTTTATTTCCTGTTTCGAGTCTTCTCAGCTTTCTTAATTTGAAGTTAATACATCAAAACACACTGAAATCAACATTTGAATTGATGCAGATCACTTAATAGTGATTTATTAATGCTTGTAATTGAATGTGACTACACTGAATAAATCGTTCTTGTCATCAGTTCTGCAGCTACCTTAAGTCATATAGTGATCTACCTAAGTGTTAAACCCTGAGTATTCTTCATGGAGGATGGCCCAAACCTGGCAACTGAGATGCTGTTGTTGAGCTATGAAGCATTAGTATGAGATGTGTTTAAAATTTATAATGCCTCTTACTTTATGTTGATCAGAACATATTGATGCTAATAGATGATTCAGTCAGCTGTCTTCACAAATAACTGCAGATAAAGATGGAAGACATGACAGCTCCCCTAAAGTGAAGCCAAAACACCCCCTATAGGTCATTAACCAACCTCCTTAATGTTAGTAGATGGGACATGGCCCAAACTAAAACTTAAAGTACACGTCAAATAATATTTTCACAAAGATGGTTTGATTTATCACATTGAGGCATGTTCAACTATACATTGCTCACAAGTTCGGTTTCAAAGGGATAGTCCACCAACAAATGAACTATCCCTTTATCTTTGTGTTGGAGTGCACAAACACCCTAGGTTTTTCGGGGGTAAATGGTGCTGCAGATAAATCCAAGACAAATGACGTATTGGTTATACATTTTTCAAATGTAATAAAACAACAGAAAAAGCATAAAATGCCTCCATACTGCTCATGTGGTATCATCCAAGTGTCAGCAAGCCCCAACATTAATATTGGACTCGAAGCGATGTCATTTACATGAAGTTTTAAGCCTAAAATTCAGCAACCGGAAAAGGCTAAGCTAGTGGTGATGTAGCGACGCTAACTTTAAACCTTCGTGTGCCCCTGGGGGAGAGCTTTTGTGCAGTGTGTGTGCATTTCCAGTGTGTGCGTGCAAACGCAGCTCCAGGGAGAATATCAGAGGACATTTGGGCTAAAGACAGTGTAGATAATGCGGTTTTGAGTTGAACATGAATGTCGGGGCTTGTGGACACTTGGACGACACCACATGAGTAGTATGGAGGCATGTTGTGTTTTTTACTGTTTTCTTACGCTGGATCACCAGTTACCTCAATTGTATTGGATTTGGCCGCAACAGTGTTTTCCCCTGATACTCCAAAAGTGTTTTGTGGACTCAAACAAATCACCCGACCCTCAATCGGCATAGTGAGGAGTTGATAATTACTCAAGTTACATTTTTTGGTGACCTATCCGTTTAATTTGTTATTTGATGCCATTAAAGGGGCTGGTACATCACGATTCTCAGCTTAGATTGACTGCTGATTGGTCATGCGATTTAATGGGTGGTGCCTCGTTACCATGGCTTCATTACAGGATCACCAAATGACATCACCAGTGCGAGATGTCAGCGTCTGTATCCAAGATATATTGGAATCATTTTTACAAAGTGAGGAAGTGGAAGGTTTCCATCTTTATCAACAATCATTGATCATCTTTATGTACAGTCATTAATCTTAACCCCCTCCCCCCTCTCCCCCTTCTCCAGGCTTTCTCTCAGGTTCTGAGTGTTGTTGCAGGGAGTTTTGCCAGTGGTCTTAACGTGCTCCTACAGTATGTCTCACATTTCCTGCAGGCATCTGGAATTCAAGGTGAGCATCTTTGACAGTCCATTCACAGGGTATTTTTTTTGTTACAATGGCACGCACCAATGGGCACATTATGAACAAGCAAAAACATTGTTTGGCAAAATTGCTGAAATTCCTTAGATTTCTCTGGGGAGGTTTCAGCCGGCAGGCTGAGGGACAACCCCTCCTCTGAATGTCTCATGATAGTAAGAGTTATCACCCTTTACAATAAATAACACTCAGCAGTAAAATAACCTACAGTGTGTGTATGTGTCCCTGCATGTGTTGAATAATCTATTTTCCAACCTGTCCAGTTTAGATAATATGCACACAAAGAGACAGGCGGGTGTGCAAACATTTGAGCGCAGCAGGTATGACAGAGCAGGTCGTCGATGTGGAGGTTAAAACAGCAGTTCATATTCAGACACAGTAACAAATCTTCAGAACACAACGAAGGCAGAGAGGTGAACACAATAGTCTCTACCACAACCGTTGAACAGCAATCTGACAGAGTCTCAGTGGAAGAGCTGGTATTTATATGCTGCTGAGGTCATGGAGATGATCAGGTGATGAAGCTCAGGGCTGTTGATTGATTGTGAGGAGAACAAGAATCCAGCAGCCACGCCCAGCCAACAGCTGCAAGAACAGGATCAGGAACGAAACAAGGGCAAGTAAACACGCAGCAGGAAACAAACAGTGATGTTTTGTAATATCAAATGGACTTGTTCTTGTCTTGGCTATTTTTCATAAACCAAACAGTCAATGTTAAAAATAGTCAGCTGATTGAACAGTAATAAAAATCATTGTTAGTTGTAGGTTGTTTCGTTTTATGATCATTGCCAAAAAAGACTTAATGAGCATGTTGAGACAAGCCTTGTCAAAAGACACCTGGTCTCCAGTTGTCATACCAAAGGTGTTTCCAGTCAATGCTGACTAAAACCTCTATGCCGTCTGAGATAATGTTTTTCAGATAAAGACAGTGTAAGACTGTAAATCCTGTATTAATTTTCGCTCAGTATTATTTAATCATGTCATTCTATAATGACGTTAAAGTGGTTATTAATAATCAGAATTTGTTCTCTATGAAGATATACTGTATTTTTGTTCATTATCACAAACTAGTCTGTTAGCTACCAGTTAGTATATCTTTATAGACCGATTCAAATGTTTTGTTTTTATTCATTTTTACACTCATTTAGAGGACACCAGCTCCTAAGAGTAGACATTTTATATATTGCATCAACAAGCAGTGACTGAAACATCTAACTGATCTTTTAACTTTGTCCAAATAAAGATATTTAACTGACTACTCTACTAAACCGGGATAAATGCAGTGTCTGATAATCAAGCCAAGATTCATAGTAGATTAAAGTTAATCCTTATAATGTACTGGTCATCACAGATTCCAGGACAGGTTTGTCCTGAACACTCATTCAGATGTTAAATAGGAAAATGATACTAATCCGAGATTCTTTCAGTTTTTAATAAGAATATTAGTTTAGTTTAACACTAGCTAACAGTTTGACCTAATGAAAATCCTCTCGTTTTGAATAAGTTAAATTACTTTATCATCTTGAATGAACACACAGAGACAGTGAATTAAACTATATTAACGATATTATTGATGTTTAACTGAAGCGTTTTCATTGTATTCCTCCTCTCCACAGTCGCCTTCCCTGTCAACAAAGTGACTCCAGAGGGGCTGATCTTTTTTGCTCAGTGGTTTCTCGTGGCTCTCCTTAGCTACTGGCTGGTCTCCCTTGCCTTCTGTTTAGTTGCCTCCACTCTGAGGCGGGCCCTTTGGCTACTGAAACTGGGTGTGGCCTTGGCCTGTTTTGGACTCATCCTGAGAGACCACAGCGTGGGCACAGAGACCATGGCCATCCGATTGGCTGTCCTTGTGTGCGTCTGCGTCCTATTGGGCGTCGGGACCTCGAAGGGCCCAGATGCGTCTGATAAAACTGCTCACCTGGAGGAGCAGGTGAAGATCCTGGAGACGCGACTGCGAGAGATGGAGAGGTGGACAAAGTTAGACTGAGCTACGCATGATGAAGCACTGTGGAACTTCAAGAGACAAACCTTTTTACACTTCACATGTTTTCTTTGTGTTCAAAAATAAATGCATTTCTCATGAGTTGTTACTGACACAATATACTTACTCAATCATTCTAGGCAGCAGATTACTGTACAATGCTTACCAGAGCCTGATGTCCCTCTTCTTATTTCACTCTCCGAAGGAAAGAAAATGAGCATATCTTTGGGAATTATTAAAAAAATGGTACCTCAACTCTTGAGAACATTAATAATACTACCGGTCAGATGTTTTATCATAATTAGAAATGTTGTAGTCTCAGTTTTACACACAGAAGTTATAGAGGGCTGCTCTGATTCAACATGGTGCCTACTCCCATTTAAGTCTTTCAATCCTTTTATACAGAGAAGCTGCCATACTGCTTTTACAGTCTCCCATCACACGCGCACACACATACACACACTGTAGCGTTGTGGTCACATCCCGCAAATCTGGCTCTGTCTTATACATGGACATGGACTGGGTCTGTGGCTGACTCCACTACTGACATAAAGATGTAACAATGCCCCATCCCCATTCCATGATCATACCAAATAACATAATACTAATAACAGCCTGGATGTGTTGTGATCAGTCCTAGAGCCCAGTCCATTTTATGGCAGATTGTAATACGCTCTCAGGTACACCCAGAATGACAGGCTCAAATAGAGGGCTGGTAAAGAGTCTGACTGGACCAGTAAAAACCTCATGGATTTTTGCTGGTTTACCCGGCCACTGACGTTACAGAGTTTCTTAAAATGCCCCTAGTGGTCCAGGTATGTCCAGAGTGTTAGTGAGAGAGAAAAAAATGGAACCTTAAAACCAGAACACTCAGTGAGGTCATGTTTATTCCACTGCCTCTGTCCTGCTGCATTTCACGAGGCTTCATGCTAGTAATCAACAGAAACATTGTTGGTATTCATGTATCACATGCATGTTCACAGATCTATTATGGTCCGTAATATCAGATGTTTGTGTTGCTACATGTTTACTAGCCCCAGGATACAGCAACCTTCTACGCCTTCCCAATCCTTCACAACAAATCATACATCAGAACTATGTGTTGAAGCATGTGAATGGCCTAAGCCCAAACAAGACACTCAGTTCCAGGCCTGAAAGGCTTTGAACTGTGCGTGTGTGGGTGAGATGCTCTACCCTGAGACAGACAATCGGGCAGCATAACTTCAACTGGCTGTGCTGTGTCAGTTGCCTCAAACACGTTACCACACGGTCTATTCATGCTAATCATACTATTTTCTTGTCTTGACTTGGCTGCTACAAAACAGACTTAATGCAGGGGATTTTGATGTCTCCTTATTAGATACACAGACATGGATTATTTTTTAATGTTGGAGATGCTACTCTTCTCTGATCATTTTATCTATATCTCCTGTACTGTATCTGTTGAGCTGTTTGTTACTCTCTGGGGCAGAATAAATATACTCTAAATATATTCTCATCAAGAAAACTAACTGTATGCATTCCCCTTCCTATCAAGACATATAATTATCATATTTGGCTTGTGCTGCTATAGCAAATGAAACTGTCCCTCTGCCTCTGTGTGCTTGGTGTAGAACAATGTGTTGTTTTACCCTCTTCTCTGTCTAGATCAGTGAAGTGCAACATTTGGTTAAAGTATGCCAGCTGTGCACGTTTTCCTTCAAGCAGTGGCGAGGAACTGGCTGCTGGGAGATATACATAGACAATTTGATCTGGTACATAATCCATAAACAATCTTACATACAAATACGAATAATGACAGCAAATGTTTTTTCTAGAGTTTCTACTCAGTTTTACACCATCACTTCAGTTGAAGGATGTTTAAGTACAGTATCGTAACAGTATCATATAAATTCATTTGAGAGGAACTCCAGAATGCCACTTTATTCAGATGTTAAGTAGCACATAAATGTTAAGCATGAAGAGATAAAAAATGAGAGGTAAGAGGGCCAATGTCAGAGTTCACTGGCAGAAATTCCAAAAGTGGATGTGGGGCTCCACTCTAATAACACCCACAACTATCAACTACAGCTACACTTAGTGACTAACATTGTTTACATTTTACACGCACACAAATATATTTATATCTTTATGAGGGGACTAACTGACATAAACCAGTCTTGACCCCCAAATAAATCTTAAAAGGTGTGTCAGAACATAAGGACTGGTCAAAATTCCCTCAACCATATGGTCCAATAGTTAAATTGGTCCTCACAGAGATAGAAGTACAGCATAAAAACAAGATTTTCATTAATGAAAACAATATCTGTCGTCCTGCTGCTACATGCTAGACACATAAGAACTAGGACAGAAAGCTAAAAACCGGAGTTTGTTATGCTGTCCAAGTGAAAGTCCAACCAAAGATATCGATGGAGAAGAAAAGAGGCCACAGTCACCTTCATGCTAAAAGCAGCACTACTGAAAATCAGTGTCCCTAGATGTTTGCAATCTAAAAGCTTCATTGTCTTGAGCAGATTTGTCTAGGACCAAGTATCAAAAGCTGTGGATGGATGATGATAAATATTTGACTGTGTAATATTAAGAAGGCATGAGGTCACACTGAAGGCAGTCGAAGTGGTTCATCTGGTTGCATTCTGGTGGTTTAGCTGTTATAGTTTACAACAGCCACACTGGTCAGCAAAACCATTTCATTGGAATCACAGTGTTACTATCAGAGGATTTGGGGCTTTGTATTGACTTGTAATTTGACTGGGACATTCTGTACAAATCCAAAGCACTGACTAATACAAACTATTAGCATATCCTGAATGAGCTGACCTAATAGGCATAGAATCCAAAAAATGAGGTAGTATTGTTTTAGCAAATCCCTGTCATAATATAAGTATGTATCTGCAAGGCCAGAACAAGCTGGACCTAAGGGGTACTGCTGAGGGCCCCGGCTTGATTTAAAGTCATCCCCAAAACCCCGTGGTTCACTATTTACCAGTTGGATTTTGATTTGCCAGTTCAGAATATTGACCACAACATCACCTTGACCATCTAGTCATGTGTTAGCTAGGGCCTGTGCTTATAGAGACGTGTAGGAAAAGTTTCACAAATTCAATTCATCAGTTTGACGAAAACAGATAACCTGACCAGGTACAGTGAACCTGCGGGGCCGCTGGTCCTGTTCACACACTGATCGGTCCCTGACCTGGTTTATATTTGAACAACAACAAAAATCACTGACAGTCAGCCAATGTTAGCTGACCAGTCATTCAATGCACAAGTAAAAAAAAAACTGACATCCTGCAATATAACAGACCCAGGAGAGAGGGGAGCAAAACTCTGTTGTCATGCTAATGACACAGGGCTGCTCCCATTGTGTTACAACACACTCTTTGTGTTGTGTGTCTGGTCCGTCAGTGAAACCTCTCATCTAAGATATGTTTGCTGCATACTGCAGAGTGATTTTCAGCCAGTCTTTTATGAAACAGATTCCTGGTTTCCTTTTGCGACTCCTAGCCTCTGACTTTTGTCAACTGTGTTTTCTGGTTTCCTGACACGTTAAATCAAAAGTCAACTCTTGCTAATCAGATATACCAAAAAAAGGAAGATATCAACATGACCGAACTAAGTGAAAATGTAGATAGAAAACATGTTAGTGATGCTAGTGACATCTCTTAAACTGTTGGTGAAGTGAAACTCCAGGTTATTACACATGCTAACACTTCAGGAAAATAATTTCTGTCTGGAAATCAGATATCCAAATAACTAACTCCTACATGTTGAAACTGCTGGCGAAGACTCTTGCAGCAGATTTAATAGTGCAGCCTAGTAACTCTTCATTTTCACTCAGTTGGGGGAATTAATGCTGATCAAGGCAAGGAGGCAAAGAACAGAATCAATGCTGTCCTTGTATTTCCAGCGGCACCATTTTGCATCCCTGATTTGACTGCTATGCAAGGGGGATGCAAAATGGTGAGGGGGCACTGTAACATCTAAGGAAGGAAGCTGCTTCCGGATGCAGCTTTCCTACAGGAAGTTGGTGGAGCTATCAGTTCCACTGATCTGGAACTTTTGGGCACTTTCGGAGGAGTGGAGGGTGTTGGAGGAGGAGGGTTGCAGAGGAGCCACAGGATAGGGTACTTCAGCCTGGGGGGTGAAAAAAAAATACACGTTTCCACAATCATATCGGACATCTGACATTTCCAATTATATCTTTCAAACAGGTTTTTAGATAGGTCACAATAGAGCTAGGGACAATAACTGGTGAGGCAGCCACTGACATTGAACCATCATATATTTTCTGTGTATTAACCACTAGATCATTCCCAGATCCGAAAAAAAAAAAAATGAAACACACCAAAAATACTGATTTGAGCTAGATCACGAAAACAAATCACCTCTGTGACAGTAATTTTCTCTGACGCTGTCGCTAACCTGTCATAACCACCTTAGCAGTCATGTGGGAACAAAGAAAAGAAGGCTGATGAAGTATGTCAATTTTCAAGGATTTATTTTAAATGTAACTGCTGTTTTTTAATTATTTTTAACAAATGTGTCTATATCTTTTTTAGACTTAATACTAGATATACTTCGGTACCTCTCTTGGTGTCTTACAACCCATCAGGGGGTCCTGGCATTTCATTTGTCAACGATTGCACCAGCCCACCACATGTCTGCTCTTTGATTGAAGTCTGGACTAACTATCCTGCCCTAACTCCAGATCACTGAAAGCTTTCCCCAGACACACTATACACTCGAGTGACTTCAGTGAGGAGAAATACACAGACATGACATACATGGTTAAGTTCTTTCACATAGACAGTAGAGATTAAATTATGATCAGCTTTTGTCTGGCAACGAATTGAATATACTGTCTGTGAGTGACTAGTATCTTATTAGTTTGACAGTGTTGTTATATTAGAAGGAATTTATCATTAAAATGTATGCTTTATTTCTTTTTAACACAGGCAGAGCTGTGTCTTCCTAAGTATCTCTTATTTCTTGGGATATTCTGAACAGAGTTGGTTAAAGTTTTTGTGGGGGGTGGTCTGTGACTGACTGACACATTGAACATGGTTGAGAGAAAATGGACGTTAATATGAAGTCTGTGTGTGTGTGTTTCTGTGTCTACCCTACCGGTGGTAAGGTCAGCAGCGGTTCCGCAGGTGAGGAAGCCATATTCTCATTTAAAGGTTCACTGGCTGGTGGAGCAGCGCTATACATGACTGGAGCTGGAGCATAGCCCTACATACACACCGCGCGCGTACACACACACACACACACACACACAAACAACACACTGTTATCATATTCAGGGAATCACACAGCAGTAGCAGGGTGAGCTGCTGGGTCATTTCCACACTGAGTTGCATTCACTGATGGACATATTCTTTAATCTGATTGTGCACAAGTGATGTTGACAGGTTTACAGGTCACAGATAAGCTGAAGGTTGTTTACACACCTCTCTCTCCTGACCTAAGAGTGAAGACTGAAAACTGCATCACAATAAATGTTAAGTTCATTCTCATTCTGAAACACAGCGGTGTGCAACCACTTGATGGCTGGTTGTAGTTATAATTGACTAAAAACTGCATTTGTCACAAAAAATAATAATTAGAGTTCATACCAATGACAAGGTCGAACATTCCCCTTGTGAAACCACATTAAAATTCACTAGATTCAGATTTTTATTTGAATAAAAGGTCAGAATATGAGTGAACTAAGCTGGTTTGACCAACTGGCGAGAAGAATGCTGATGTGTTTGTTGTCTGTGTATAAACACCTGAGCTCCAAAATTACTATAAACATGGAAAGTAATACATTTTTCTTAGATTTGTTATATCAGCAATTCAAATCATTGAATACTTATTGAGCCGGATATGTAAATATGATCAATACTATCAGATCACACTTGGTTTGGGATGTCTTTGCTTACTATTCTCGACACTTAAACTTACTCACACATAATTTAAAACCATTTGTGTGGTTCTACAAAACACACAGAACTTTGTAAATTCCTGCAGTTTACGGGGAGCATTGGTGATGTAATGCAGCCAAAAGGTAAAATGTCAAGTAACATGACATCGTCTGTGACATTCCACAAAGTTAAAGATTGTACCATTGGAGCTACAGGTCCGGGGGGATACTGGCCTGGTGGTGGACCATTCCAATGTGGAGGCTGGGCAGGGACGCCCATAACTGGACCAGCAGGATAGCCAGGGTTCTGGGGTGGGTAACCTGGGTTAAAACCCTGTAGAGGGAGACACACAGGAAATAAGGAAACCATGTTTAAGAAAGAACGCTTGGAGCATGATACTAACAGTTGCGGGTGGGGGGCCGTTCCACTGTCCTGGGCCAGCAACTGGAGGCGGAGGATAGACTGTAGGAGCCTATTCAGGAGCACACATATACACATACACACACAGACGTGTACACAACAACAGATACATCAGCATTACAAAGTCAGTTCACCAGTTATTTTCCAGGTAATATGAGGCTTGTTGACTATGAAGTTATTTATCACTACTGTGATGTAATAAATGTGTGTTATATACCATGCTGGGGTTAGAGCCAGGGTAGTACACCTGCAAACACATAAGAACACTTGTTAATTTAGTAACAAAGCACCAACAACTTACATCCATGACCACATACAAGTGATTTTAATCATCTCACCGGCCCTGGTTGTCCAGGAGCAATGTACGGAGGAGAAGGTCCGATAGGACCAGGAGGAGGATGGAATGTATCTGGGGTCATCTGGAGAAAAGGAGACACGGATAATGACGCAACTGATTGTGTCAGGACTAAAACTAATAATTACAATAAATAATAATTAATTGTCTTTTGATTATCCACTAAAATAACTTGTATTTAAAGTGTATTTTATCTCTGACCTTGTCAATCCAAACAAGGCAACACAGCAGAAAGTCATGATAATAAAATGATTTATGGTAAATTCAGGCAGATGGAAGCTTATGAAAGGCTAAATGAGCATTCTAATTTCAGGTCAAACTATTATCCCTACAAAATCCTATTCAGTCACATTTAAATTTTCCCAGGGATTGACTTTATACATGACTGAAAGTGTATAAAACCTGCAAAACGCTGTAACTCCAGACGGAGACCTACTTGTCTGAGTCGACAATTAGTACCTGCAGAGTCCCAGCAGTCGTGCCTTTCGTCTTGAAAATCTTCTTACGACAGCAGCAGCAAATCCCAGCCGGGATACCAAGTAGCAACAGCAGAGCCATAAGGGGGTTTCCTTCTGTGCGCTCATGGTGGTCTGCAGTGGAAAAGGAGCAGGTTGTTTGACTCATATCTTTAATGATGCTGATACAAATTAAAAGCATCACCTCCTTGGTGGAGGTAATAAAGCTTCTGTCACGTGTGATTATGTGGCATCACAGTGAAAAGCAGCATAGGGGACCTTCTATGTTTCAGTTCACTCCTCAGAAACTGGTTTGCTTGTCGCGCCACTATCCCATGGCATTTTGATAACAGGCTGCTGTTTTCATTATTGACAACAGGTTATTGTTGTATACACTCATTTTAGCAAGTTCACCCTGTTTCTACCAGAAGCATCCCACAACACCAGTGTCCAGCTTACATTGCCATTATTGGGGATTTCAATTGGCATTTTTAATTTTTATATAAACAAACTTCCAATATCCTCTACCACACACCCTAACTAAAACTTATAATTGCCTCAGCATTGACTCTCCTTCCCCAGGAGAGGATTCACAGTAAAAACGCAGTTATGGTCTTCCTGCACCATCGCACACAGTTGTCAATGAATGCTCCGTGTCAAACATACTGGCTCATTATAACATCATTACTGACTCTCTTCCTTCTCTCTCTAGCTCCCCCCTTTTCTAGTGCATCAACAACATTCTGACCTCACTTTACATCCAACTCATCCACTTACCACCCTGCCATTTTAGACCTTAAACCTTTAGCAAAATAGCCGTGCTGCTCTTATCTTGAAGAACCACGAACTCAACTCAGACCTACTTCCAGGTTTTGATTCAAGTTAAAGTCACAGGTAGCCTCGAGCTGACTGCACAAAATACCTCTCTATCTGACCCACTGATCTGGACAGCGATAGTAGTCCATCTTAACCACAGATTTTACTCACTCCTACATTATGTATATGGAGACAGGAATGACATATCAACATGTGTATTTTTAGCCTGAAACATGAAATCTGTTGTGGCTGCAGATATTGATCCAGGATGATTGGCTTGTTGTGTTTTTACATGGTGCCCACCTGTCAAGTCCATCCTGGTAACAGACACCAGTCGGCTTTTGCGGTCTCTCAGAGAGTAATGTCCCTCATCACTGTGGTTCACATGTCTGATCTCGATATTCATGGAGTGGGTCTGAACCCGGTCCCAGTAATCTGGAAGGTCACGGGCCACAGGAGCACCATCACGCACCTGAGGGAGACAAGCATCAGTCAGAGCATCACTCGAGATCACCAGCTCCAGTTTTGCACCAACAAAAACATTAATATAATCCAAAAGGGCTACATCCATTGTTGTATGTATCGTAGATATTGTTAGGGTAAGTTTACAAACCTCACAATGGATGACTCATCATCTTCATTTATTCAATTTTGCATTAGAGTTTGGCACTAAATTACTTTAGTGAAGAAATAAATTCCACTTCCTTCAAAAGAGTCTGCAGGCCTATCCCATTCAACATTTCATCTCTGTGCAAATACCTAAATATGAATATTTACAGTACATATAGAATATAAAGACAAGTGCAACCCCATATTTCATCACCTTTAAAAACCCATCCCCTCCCTCTGCTAATCCATCCATCTTACCAGTGTAACATTAGCGCTCTCTCCAGAGAAGGCGAGATCAGCATCAGCCAAGTCGATGCCCTCCAGTGGGATGAAGAGACTCTCTCCCGCTACACACTTCAAATAGTTAAGTTTGGCTAGAATAGGGAGGAGAAAAATAAAGTGACAGACAGGAAAGTCAAGAGAAGATTAACTTTGTGTAATTTGTAATTCTGCTTTCAGCCTGAGAAAAATTAAAAGAAAATATAGAATTTTGAAACCAGGACTCATTTATAACTGTTGCACACTGACAAAATGAGATCATAAAGATACTAACCCCACTTCACAAGCAAAAGCTGAGCGCTATAAAAACAAACAATTATAGAAGAATGTGCACGCTTGCAGTTTGTCTTTTACCCATGTGCATGAACATTTTGAGAGACGGGAGAGTGGCAATGCAGATGTGAGGGGGTGAGTGAAGCCAGTTCATTGATTCGCTTTATAATGAACAATATAACCAGCAGTCTTATTTGTACTTTCGCAGTATAACTGTTCCATAAGAACGTTTAATGATCAAAGATATAAAACTTAAGAGTAAAGCTCCTCAATGTCGGAGTAAGAACAGTTGCGCTTCTTCTCGCTTGATCACATGATTCATAAGAAACCATTGATCAGCAGGATCATTTAACATTCCTGATGTGCTTTTCATTCACCATTTATGGTTGAATGTGGGCATGTAGACGCGAGACATGAGGCCCGGGATTCTTCTTAGAGCTGACTGTCAAACTGCGCAATCTGAGGAGAAGGGCCTTAGTAACATAGTCACACCATGCCCATGTAGGGAGTCCCTAGCCGGGGAGCGGGGCTCGCAAGTGTGGCTAGGGGATCCCGGCTCCCCGGCTAGCGTTAGCTCGCTGCTGCTACAAATCAGACATTTAAGTGCTTGCATAAACAAGGGCCCCCGGAACACCTCTAAATGTTGACTCAACAGTGTGGAAGGATGCTGCGCCAGCTCAAGCTCCCACTGCTCCCACTGCTCCCACTGCTTCCACTGCTTCCAATGCAGGGCTGCACTGGGGAGCTGGGGCTCTCGCAGCCAGGCTAACGGTGGTGAGGGGGGTAGGGCACTCAAAACAGGTCAATCTGAGGAGGGCTGTTTTAGACAGGGTAAAAATGTTCTGTTTTAAATGATCATTGTGGTATTTTGACCAAAATATGTTACAGACCCCAAGGAACCATATCAACTGTGGTAAAATGGGCATAATATGTCCCCTTTAATAGGAGATTCACCTTCTGATTGACAATGACCCAACAAACAGCCAAGATGATACAAGAGTGGCTTAGGCAAAACTCTGTGAATGTACTTGCATGGCCCGGCAACGGCCCCAACTTGAACCAAACTGAACATCTGGGGAGATCTGAAAATAGCTGCCCACCAACTGTCCCCTTCACACCTGACAGAGCTGAGCTTGAGAGGTATATGGCAGCCATCCCTTAATCCAGGTGTCTACAGCTTTTGTTATATACACGAAGGCTGTACAAACAAAAAACTGAGAAAAGAACCAGAATAATAATGTCAAAGTGACAGTTTTTCTGTTGAATACAGTTTTGAAAATAATAAATGGATTTGTACAACACTCTTATCCCCTTAACAAGAACTCAAAGCAATTTACAATACTAATATCATTCACCCATTCACACACACATTCACACAGAGGGCATACAGGGCCATTTAGGGTTTGCTTGTCTTTGAGTGGATGAGCTGGGGATTGAACTCGATCAGAAAAGTGAACAACTAGCTCTACCCCCTGAGCCACAACCACCTGAGATCATGTTTGACATAATTATTTTACCACAGACACACTGTTGTTGATGGTGTAGCTGGTCCATCAGCAGGTTTTTATGTCACGGCTCAATTACTGCAGGTCACATTTACAGTTTCAGAAAGAGAGCAGCAGAACCAGCCAATTTCAAACAAGCAGGTTTAGTACTGACACTGTCCCAGTTATTATTAAATGTCTGAAATGACCAATAGCTCATGGTGGCTGACTCCTCTTGTGCTACTGTTTTTCTACATCTACCACTGTGACTTTAGCTGGTGTCCAGTAAAACTTATTCACTGGCTTTAAATACTTTAAAGTTCTTAAAAAACAAATGGTTATTAGCATTCATGGATAATATAATACTTGGGTAACTTACTTGTGACGGCCACTTTGAAAGAGGAGAGCTCATTATGCCAGAAATCTGTCTGGACGTACGTCCCCTGGTCTTCAAAAGTCACCTGATAAAACCATACAGACCATGTTAATACATTGTGAGCATCAAACATCTCATGCTACACTCTAACCAAGTGTTTTGTTTTTGACAACTTGTGAAAAAATAACTCTGCCTGATTTAAGAATCAGTTGTATTCCCCAGAGAAATAAAACAAATAATCTTCTGTTACCTTGTCAAGATACCAGCGTCGATCAGTACCTGTGCCAGACACCCTGCCTTTGTCTGGCCTGTGAGGACATCAACAGCCACATGTAAATACATAAGTAGCAACACTAGAAATGACTCAGCATCACTCCATTATGTCCATAAGCATCAGGTGTCCCTGACTGGTTCTAACCTGGTCCTGCCTTTCTCCCAGTAGATCTGAGTCCTGCTTAGACCATCTGCAGGGGTGAACTCCAGCTTCTCACAACTCTTTGACAGGTAGATCTTCAGCTGGCGACCATGGCCTAAACGCTCACTGTCATGGCTAGTATAGGACTCTAAATCAAAGGCAAGAGTTGAGAGACAATGAGGCACAAATTCAAAACTAAACAAATAGGGTATATAACTATACATCAATGAAAAACACAACAGAACACTGAGTTATTTAACTGGAAGTGACTGAACACTGTGTCACAACAGCAACACCAACCACCGCTGCAACCTTAGTTGCTTTGCATTGTCATTTGATGCACTGTTAGTTCATATATATATTGGTTATATGTGCTTTCAGGTATGGGCATGGTTAAGTTATTAGGGAAAGATCACTATTGCATTTAATTAAACACAAATGTTGCACTTGTAACCACACCGATCAGTGATGTCCTAGTGGACAGACACACCAAACGTCTTAATCTCAGTTAATGGATGACAAATAAACCGTTGCAGAAGACTTTATGTATTAAACATGTGAATCAGCATATACAGAACCAGAGACAACATGTCTTAAGACTTTGTTAATCTATTTAGCACTTGGTATGTGCAGGTTTAAATGCTTCTCACATTTCTACTTTCATCACAGACTCTTGCATGATGTTCCTTTGTGTTTGATATTGGTATTGGTTAAGATTATAAATCAAAGAGTCATCAAAACACTTCATGTTCCATCTGACACAAGAGACAATAGGAGCATGAAGTAAATTAAATTTCCGTTGACAAAGGGTAACACAAGGATTGGGAGATAAGAGGGTAGTCTTTGCATGCAATTCAATGAGGAATGCTCAGTAGCTGACTTTGGTCTTGTAAGTAGAGGAATGATGAGACAGTACTCACCCACACTGAGGGCAGCAGCCAGCAGTATCACAACAGTCCACATCATCTGCAGGCACACACACAAGAGTTCATGAGATTCAATCTATAATGCTATCAGTGTAGACAGACAGACAGATGAGTTCTTTTACAGATGTGTCCTTAACATTTATTGAGACATTTCAATTAAAACTGAAGTGTTATCATCAGAGTGGCACTAGAGTCCCACTGCTAAAATGGCAAAAAAAAACTACTCTGCAGGGCTTAAACTCCAAATATTCTTTAGTCACTACTTATTAATCATGTGCCTGGGTAGAAACTGAAAAAGGCTATAACTTGGGCACGATGGATAGTAATTGTTGGTTACTTAAACTATGGGCTTTCTGGAAAATTTCCATGGTAAGTTAAGCTCGGGAATTTGGGTAATTTTGAAAAACTAAATTAGCGCAAATTGAACGCTGATCCATTAAAACATCATTCAAAACTCTATTTTAAAGATGTATGTGCCACGTGCAACCATCTCATGTGTTGGGACATTTCACCCCAGCCAATGTAGAAGTGAAGGCTGTGTACATTTGCAAATACTGTGCAAAGATCTATGTGACCTAAGATGCAGAAGCATATAGTCAAGGTCTCAAAGTTTCCTCAGGGTTCAAATCAGCTTATGACAAAACAAAATGTTTATAATTTAAGTCTGTATATGACAAGGTAAATACAGTTAGTATTTCAGGAGAAACACTTAACTGCTTTAGAATTTTTGCCCCATTTAACCTGACTGTTGATCAATTAAAATAAATGAAGGTTGTGTCAACTATCTACTCAGCCCTGCTGGTCTGTGTGTATGGTCTGTGAGCATGTGTCTGTGTGTCCATGTGAGAGGGAGACAGAGGAGTCAGGAGGAGGCAGTGTCATTTGGACACAGTGTTAGTAATCTGTTTACGTAGTCACAATCTACATGGACCTCCATAGTAAAGGGGTGACTGATAAACTGCTCTGTTCAAACATTGACACGCGACACTCACAGCAGTGATAAGCGATCACATAAGTTGAGGCTTCACAACACTGTGGGCTGTTTAATATTAACACCTGGACCTGTCAATCTGTAAAGGTTTGGCTTCATTCATCCTGTGCAGAAGATCGAAGACATAGACCGTGCTCCAATGCAGACAGTCACTGATAACTGACTGCGGTTTCTTGGACACCTATGCTAATGGGATCTTTGACTTTGAGTACCAATATTTCAATGAGTGCATGAGGACACACCAACCCAGTGTAGGCTAGGTTTGATTTTACACAAAGTTTAGAGGTGAACTGAATTCAGAAACAAAGAAAAGCCCCTGCTAACTAACCCAAGCCACCAACTACTCAAATTAACTTATCACAATAAAGGTTTGATGGCTTTCTCAATAAGTTCCTGTACCAAAGAACGATCTGACTTTTTGAAGAAGTTTCAATCAGTCTGGTCTGCTCCCAGTCTGCACCTGTCAACGTTTCAGCTGTTCCATTTCTATTCTGAGGGTTTGCTGCATCTTAATTTAGCAGAACTGCAACAATGACATTTCTCAAGCTATGTTGCCTCTGCATAGAGCTTTGCAATAAATAAACAATTCATCAATTAATCAGGTGACAGAAAATTATTTTGACAAATTTAATGGCAGCTATTTTGATAATTGAATTGTCATTTTAACTATTTATTCATCTAAAACTCCAACGATTTACAGATTCAGCCTCTCAAAGTAAGGATTTGATAATCTCCTTTCTCATATAGAAAGGAGATTATATTACAGAGTATATTTTGGTCGTGTGATTGTTCGGCCAAAACACTTTTTTAGGATATCCCCTAAGGCTGTGGGGAAATTAAACTGAATCTGCACATTATTTTCTGAACTTAACAGATCAAACGCTTAATCAGAAAGAAAAAAAATAATAATGAATATAAGCATATCATTACAGCACTATGTTGTCATTTAATTCCTGTCTCAAATGATAAGACTGAAACAATTTATAGAGCCCTGACACATGCAACATGCTAAAGAATATATAGTGTGTTGTATGTTTAACACCGTACACATTGCTCTGGTTTCGTATATTCTCCACCTCTACATGAAGCATTACATTTGACATTATGAAGAGCAGCAAACCATATATAAAGGTTGTGAATGAGAAATAAAACCAAAATATCACAAACAAAAACGCTGCCATCTTCTGTATCTTGAACCAGTCAACACAGTAGCTTTCGGGGTTGATGCAGCGGTATCAAGGTCCCAGCAGTGAACACGCTCAACCAATCATGAGTCAGTCTCAACTGTCAATCATCCAATTTTTACTGGACGTTCTCTCACTAGAGCATTTGCATTCTAACATACAAATCCTTAGCTCAGTGCATGTTGGAAAGCAACTTGTGCTAGCCGACCAAACTAAAAACAATCAAACTACATGTTAAATAAATGCTGGTTTGATTGGTCAAGCATGTATATCGGTGGGATCTCGATACTGCAGCTCCATCACTGGGCACTCTTACTCAATAATGCTCAAGATGGAATCGGGACATTTTGGCCTCATTTCCAGATGGTGGTGGAGATGTGTCGTCCATCTTTATTTAAACTCTATGTTGTGATTGTGATGAGCTGCAGAAGTCGGATGGCACTAGTAGGCAGACCTGCCAGGGGGGAGTTACAGTAGCCAAACCAGAACCTGCACCGCCTTCTGAGTGAGAAGGGGACGTATTCTCCTGATGTAGTGCAGCATGTATCTACATCCAAATGTTTGAATTATTCTTCTCATTAGCCTGAAACAATATACTTTATTTATACATTGGGAACAGGTCCTCTCTAGGAAGGCCGCCATCGTTTTTACAGTAGTAAAACTAGACCCAAAACTAGACCCAGTAAACACCTGTTCAGTTTTTAATGATAATCGAAGGCAGCAACAGGTTCTCCTTCATGCTCGGTAAGAGAGGGTGGGCTGATGGGTACACGCTGAACCTTTAAATCACTGGACACCAATGATAATATGATGAACCAGGTCTTACAATACAAAGGATATTATGCGGAGACGCTCCCACTTCTGCTGATATTTTATACAGTATCTGAAAGTCTCCCCGCTTAGACAGGGGACCCCTCGGCCCTCAGACCCTATGGTATGTGAGAGAAAGACAGGGGGTGGAGAGCGTGGCCTAGGGGATAGAGGCCACGCTCTGCAACAAGAAGGTTGCCAGCTCGAATCCCAGTCTTTCCCATCTGCATGCCTAAGTGTCCTTGGCAAGATACTGAACCCCTAAAATGGCCCCTCATAAATGCGGAGTGTTCTAAAAATGTAAGTCGCTTTGGACAAAAGCGTCAGCTAACTGACATTTAATAATAATGTAATGTAATGTAATAATAATGTAATGAGGACTCGCTGGAACCTCTGGTCTGCTGCCACTTTGTCTCGTGTCGTGATCATAGACTGTGTATGGTCGTGCTAATGTGTGGAAATGGTTCCACGGGCGCGAGCTGCTGCCGTGAGACATACCGGAGAGGTGTGGCCGCGTGCAAAAATCACGTTCCTCCATTATTAGAACCAAGCGGGAGCGCGCAGGTTGGAAGAGGACAGGCTGGACCGAGCCCTCACTAGAGGCGAGACTCGGGTGAACGGCGGCGGCGTCTAAGGGCGTCTCCGCTCGGTCCATCAGGCACATTTTTTGTGAACCGGTGGATGAGTAAAATGTCCCCGCAGCAGACACCCACTCTGCGGGGAAACGAGCCCAACCGGTTTTATACCGTAGACGTTTCGGAAATAAAACATGTCTCCGTTTAAGTAGCGTATAGTAAAGAAGACATTCAACGATCCAACAGACACAACCTCCCCCCAGGAGAAGCCTTCTGCCTCTTACCTCCTCTGTAGTCCGTCCGTCTGTACACAACCTCCCCCCAGGAGAAGCCTTCTGCCTCTTACCTCCTCTGTAGTCCGTCCGTCTGTGCTGGGAAGTGGTGCTTGTGTAGCAGTGATGCCGGTTAGTGTGTCAGTGAAGTGAAAACACGGCAGCGTCCTCACGATCCTCAGAGACAGTACTGACGAGAGGGTGGAGTGCTGCCTTCACGGAACTGTCGGAAAAATCACAGACCCCACATTGAAACTTGGTTGGTTGGTTGGACATTGCTGGCGGAGTTCCACATGGGTCAGTACTATGTAGCAAAATTGTTTGTATTACATATTAAATTACATGTGCTAATTATCACAAATATTGATGTCTGTTTTATTTGCAGATGATACATATATGTTCTGCTGTGGAGAAAATGTGCAGCACCTTTGGGAGTTGGTCATATCAGAAATGGGTAAACTAAAGACGTGGCTGAAACAAATTATCATTAAATTAGAACAAAACAAAAGTTATGATGTTTCCAAATCGTACAACAGTTCAACAAGTTCAAATCATTATAGCTGATGTCAGTTATATTGATCACACCGCTCTGCATCTGCCAATCGGCTTGTTGCTCCCTCACTGCGAGTTAAACACTCAACAAAGTCACGACTGATTAGGACAGTAATCAGTCCTGCATGCATGGAGCCATGGCTCCTAAATGGTGGAGCAAGCTCCCCAACGTACCTTGAGTAACATTTTTACATAAAACCTCTAGCACATTGTAGTTTGGCTTTCTTGTAGAAAATTGTACTTTCTTGACAATAATTCATCAATTCATTGATCTTCCATTAATCTTCAAAGTGTGTATTCTTATCAATGCTGAAAATACCCTTTGCTTATGTTCTCCTTTACACTTGACATCTATTGCACTTCTGTCCATCCTGGGAGAGGGATCCCTCACATGTGGCTCTCCCTGAGGTTTCTTAGTCCTTTTACCATGTTTAAAGTTTTTTGTTCTTGTTTTTCCTTCCTATTGTTGAGGGTTAAGGGCAGAGGAGGTCACGGTACCTATCTATCACTCACAAAGCAACGACACAAAGGAACTGGTATAGCAACGGTTTGGAATGTGAGGACGGAAATGAGCACTGCTGTCATCGGATGGCTGGAAACCCAGGGCAATTTAAACTGCAGTATGTTGCGGAGGAACCAACCAGCAGCAGACAGCTCTCAGGACCAACCAGCACATCCAGCCAATCAGGAGGAGAACTACAAAGCTTCTCTCTCGAAGAGAGCACACACTCACAAGAAAAAACACAGAGACACAGATCATGTAAACAACAAACACTAAACACTCATCAAGAACTTTATTCTGCGTCTTCTATACGTCTTGTAGTCAGAATTTCTGACTAAAAGATGTATAGAGGTGTGTTCAGTTGAGTTGGACTCCAGTTCCTGGAGTGAGTGAGAGCTCCATGATACACAAGTGCAGTAAAGGAACCATCCAACACTGGTAGTGTGTTGGAGGGAGATGATTGCAGCCTCCCAGTACATTCAATGTTGTAGACATAAGTTAAGTTGTGAACTAAGACATAGTAGATGTTATTTGGCACGTGGCAGTAGTTTCTCATTAATTTCCATCATGGTAGGTAGTTGCAAATTGTAACCATAAGTGAAGCTACGTGCACGGTAGCTAAGACCCAGATTTGCTTTCACCAACAAAGATGAGCATATTTTGTAAGATAATTGTTGTCTACATGCCACTTGCCTGAGCAAAATATTACTAAAATGTATTCATTACAGTTGTAAAGGATTACAATGTTCACAACAAGTTTCTCTACTCATCAATGGTTTAGTATTGCAAGTTGTACCATACAAATAGGCATGTGAACCAAGTATTGTGCTTACTATGTTTATCCAAGACAATCATATCTCTAAAGTCCGCTGAGTAAACAAAACTATTCAGGTAAGTCACACCCACTTTAGTTTTACTAAAACTGCTAAACTATTAATTAAAAGAAAATTAAGTAAGTGGCTAATGGTTATATTTACTTGCTTTCTTGCCTAAAGGTTCAGGGTTTCTCTCTGAGCAAGTGAGTGGGGGCGGGGTGGGGCGGGGCAGCAGGGCCTGTGTGTATGTGTTCGCACGCCCCCTGCATTTGCATGTGAGAATTGTAAAAAATAGTCCCATGATATAAATAAATGTGGCATTATGAAATAAAAGTGCCATGAAATAAATAAATATCCTCTGTTGGAGTACGTCATTTTGAAAATTGTATTTATTTACTTATTTAAGTAACTCTGCCTCTGATAGTCGGGATAGAGCAGGTCATCCTATAATCCAGATAGTCGGTTCGATCCCAGTAGTGCCTCTCATAGAAAAGGTGCTGCCCATAGATGCACTGCATGAATAATTTTTCAGGGAAAAAAAACAATGATCCTGTACTTTAAAGCACTTTGAGTGGTCAAGACTAGAAAAAGCGCAATACAAATGCAAATAATTTCCATTACCATAACCAAGTGCATTCAGACTACAGCAACCTCCTGTTTATTGTCAAACATCAACAAACATAAAAAGAAACATTATTTATTATTAAGTAATATTAATGTTAAGTATTTTATCTTTATGGTAGAGCCCTTGAACTTCGATGTGTAGGAGGTAATTATAAGAAAGCAAATTATTAGTTAATCAGTGTGGAAGACATTAAGCTCCAACGTCGTATCTTTCATGTGTAGATTGAGATTTACCTTTTTAACTAAGAAACTTCAGTGGATTTAGTAAATACACTTATTTCAGAGAGTCAATAAGTGAGCATTTATCAACACAATGTCACTTTCAGAATTTATGGGAAAAGGATTTCAAAAATGTATTTACTATGTTAGTCAGTCAAAACAACATTAATTAAACCTAAAAGGTAACATGAAAGACATATCATGAAGATATGTCTTTTACCAAGCATAAAAATAAATAAATATTAAAAGTGAAAATAAAATTAGTAGAAAAAATCATGCATATTGTAGACTATAGTAAAACCTATATGCTCCGTGCACAGTCTCAGGCTGTGGGAGGGGTGAGGGGAGCGGTTTATCGTCCTGAGTACTATTCTCCTAATCCGTTCTTAGAGGATAAAGGCTTACTGCAACCTCAGGTTGGCTTGACTACAAATATTAGCTCAGAGAGGACCATCCAAGCCACCAGGGCCTGCTGCTCAGCTCATTGTAATTTCTCTTATTTGAACTCTCTCTCTCACTCCCTCTCTGTATCTCTCTCTTCGTCGTTCCTCTCTTTCCTCTCTCTTTCTCTCTCTGGCTCTGACAGCTGAACCCTGGTCAGATCTCCTGGATTAATTGGAGGAGCTATTCATTCCCTCTGGGCTCATTCGGAAGCCATTTTATTAGCTGTTGTAGGTTAGAAGAAGAACCGTTGTCCTGTGACCTGTCAGCTTGTCTCTCAGAAAACAATCAGTCAGTTTATTTTATTTTTTCATTTGAACCACATACTTGTCAGAATGAAGGACCGTCTGGCGCAGCTGAAGGAGGTAGGCACAGATTGTGTCATCTTTACCTTGTGGACCACCTGTTGCCCCTACAGGCCTCGTGTACTGTACACTAATGTCCTGTTTGGGTTGGGGGTTATTGTAGTTGCAGAGAGGCTGGATTACGTGTTTCTAATGAAATTTATTGTCAACAGTGACATAACAGTGATATCAATTTTTACATATTTCTGCAGTGTTCAATATAAGAATGTTGCAATATTTGCAATATAACAAAAGAGTGGATTTGATAAAGAATTGTATAACTATTATTGATATAGCTCCTGGCAGCTGTTTAGTCCTTGTCCCCTGCACATCATCCATAATATTCAGTGTTATTATTATTATTATGAATGTGTGGTATCGTGTGACACTAAGTAGTAGGATAGGATGAAGTGAGTTGGGATCGTGCTGTGATGTGCCCTCATTTAACCTGCAGCAGCCGTGGCCTCACGTGATAAGCAGGAGATGTGAGGCCTCTCTTCAAGCATCATCTGCACAGTGGGGAGAAGAGACCATGTGACACAACAAAAAGTTCACTTTCTAATACAATCAGGAGATGCTTACTGCTTCTTACCGACTAACATCGAACAGAGAATCACGTATTTTAGGGGAAAGAAGTTAATTGGTTCTGCAGATCTTTTTTTTACTGATTTAACTAATTTAAATAGTAATGTTCCTCCTTATTACATGAAAGGTACATTGTTGTAGTTTTTTGTCCTTAGAAGATAATAGAACACTACCATAGCTCTGCAGTTTGACAAAGGTGTGTTTGTCAAACTGCACAATAAAGTTGAGGAAGTGATTATGACTTGAGGCTGTATTCGTCCTTTAGCAGGCCCACGTGTGAAAAGAACACTTCACGTGTAAAACTACTATGTGTATTTTATGTTACACAAAACAAATGAACTGTGTGAGCTATTTTCTACTAGCTGTGGTGGCAGAAGTTTAAAGAAAGACTTTTTGTTTATGAGGTAACACTAATATCAGTCGGTATTTTATTGGTACCTGATTCATACTGTTCAGACTCTTATCAAATTATCTTCAATTGGATGGTTATATTACTGATAATTTATATGAGATATGTGGAGTATATTTAATGAGTGTGTGTACATGTGTGTTTAACAGAAGAGTGACGCTGGAGGGGATGACATCGAGATTCCTGTGGAGAATGAGGCTTTTATGGATGATTTCTTTGCTCAGGTCTGCTTGTGTCTGTGTCTGTGTTTGTCTGTCTGTTCCTCACATCTTTATACACATATATAGATGTATAACATAGTGTTGGCTGATGTGTGTGTATACTATATGTATTTTTAGATTGAAGATATCCGTGTCAGCGTTGACAAGGTTGATGGGAGCATCACAGAAATCAAAAAACTCTACTCCACCATCTTGTCGGCCCCCACATCTGACCAGAGTAACTGCTTCTGACACACACACACACAAAAACACACACACACACACACAGACACACACACACACACACACACACACACACACACACACACACAAACACACGCACACAAACACTCACAAACACACACATACGCACACTCATTATTTTCACACACATGTGCCCTTCTCTTCAAAATTCAACTGTCGGATATAGAATTGATTTAAATGGTTTATCTGCTGCCTTTTCCTGTGTCCAGTCTTTTGCCGTCAAGACCCCTCAGCTCTGCATGTCCCTCCAAGAGGAGCTGAATCACACACCTTTTAAATCACTCATGAAAACATGTTCTATCTGGGGGGGGTTGAAGTATTATTATGGGTTGTATCCTGTATAATTTGATTCCCTCTCATTAACCTCCCTCCTGAAACATGTTATCCCTGTTTACACCATGTAAAGGGCATTGTAATTGTGTATTCAAACATGCTTGGTTATAAAGTTTATTATAAATTAATTCATAGTTTGTGTTAACCCGTGCTGTCAACATTCTCCTAACACTCACACTGTCTCTCAGAAACTCAAGATGATGTTGAAGCTGTCACCAATGAGATCAAGAAGTCAGCCAACAACGCCAGAAACAAACTGAAAAGTCAGCATTTGGTCTTTTTACTGTCGTTCTACATTCTCTTTTCTTTATAGAAACTATCTGCATACCACAGAACCACGTCAGCAATTAATTGAATGCTGACTAACATCATTCACAATAACAGTTGTTCATTATCATGTGTAGGTAGATGCACTGTATACTCAACAATGAGAAACATTTTTTGCTTATTTGCTTATTTCTGTTATGTGTTGTTTACATGACACGTCTGGCAAAGACAAACATTAAAGCTGTCTCATTCTCATTATCTGTCGAGAAGGAAAACCGACAACATTAATGGTTATTTCCTGCCTTTGTGTGTGTATGTGCGCGCCAGGTATCGAGCGGCAGCTGGAGTCAAACACAGATGACAGGGCCTCTGCTGACCTAAGGATACGCAAGTCCCAGGTCAGACAAAACAACAAAAAAATCAGTTTGTTTGAGCAGTATGTAGAGCTGGAGGTAAAAGGTGAAGAGGTTAGGGTTTACACATCCTCACAGGTTTCTGCTGCAAACTGCCCTTTTCCTGCTACTTTCTTCTTTTACAGTGGTCTCTGTGAAAGAGGAGATTTCTTACTTCAAATAACTTTAAACTAATGTAGATGTAAGACCTGGAGTGAGAATTAGGGAAACTGCTAATTTGATGAGACACAGCCCCTGCACAGCGCATCCTTTTCTATACACAGTCTTCACCTTTCAAAGAGGGTCATATGGCGTTAATGTTATGGCTGCTTAATGACCACTTGATGACCAGAATGGCTTTTCTCTCACACATACACACACATTCATGAATACAGAACTTCTCTATAGTTTATACATCCTAATTACCTGCAACTAATTTAACCGTCACCAAAGCGCACTCTGACATTTTGACTGAAGAAGCCAGAGATTGAACCACCAACCTTCGCATTAGCGGTCGACCCACTCTAACTCCTGAGACACAGGCGACATGTGTTTTGATGTGCTGGTTTATATGTTTATATGTTAAAATGTTGGGGTAGATTTAGATTTGTTTTCTTTCTTTACTATTCCAGATCAATTAACAATATCCCTTGTGATAAACATTTTTTGAAGATTTTTCTTTTTATGAAATTGTTTTTTACAACAATACAAGAAATGTGGGATCTTTGAAGATAAAGTGTATGTGAGCTGAACTGGGAGATGTGTTTGTAAATTATACACAATCCTAAATTATTTTTTATGATGATTGTGTCCCATTGTGGTTTAAATGTTGTTTCCGAGGCTCTCACACCTTCTCACGAATAAACAAGGAACATATGACACAACATGGGACATTCAATAACTATACACGGGTTTGTACAGCTGCCCTGATGGTCAAAACACAACATTTTCCAAAGCACAACATTTTGCAAAACACAATATTTCAGGGAACACAATGACATTACAGTTTAGTTGTATGTAAATCTGTTCTGAAATGCCATTGTAAGATGCTGTAGGTTTGAAATGCCAGCATACAATATCATTCCTCTACCTCCTCATACTAAAGTTAGAAACTTTGTTTTATTGTAAATTGTAAACATAGAGATTCAAAAAAGTATGCATTTTTTATTTTTTCTTAGCATGGTATCCTGGCCAAGAAATTTGTAGAGGTGATGACAAAGTACAACGAGGCTCAAGTTGACTTCAGAGATAAGAGCAAAGGACGGATTGCACGACAGCTAGAGATCAGTGAGTTACAGTTATTTATTTTCCTGATACTATCAGACTTAACGATGATATGATTGTAGACAGCAAACCTTTGTATGAACAGGAGATCACATGCTTGCACTGTATAAAAGAAGATGTTTTAAAGAAGCTTTCAGCGTATGCACACAGCAAACACTTAATATTATATTTGATAGGGGGACAATTTTTAAGACTTGACAAAAAATTTGCTTCACAATTAAGTTGTAAGACCAGAAGATATTCGATAGTACCGGTCCATGTGGTGTCCTCACTGCAGCATCCAACCCAACAGGGTAGCTGTTGTTACCAGTCAGGTGTAAAGACATTTGATCCACTTTTAATACTTTAAAATATTGAAGTGTTCATTTAAATGATTAAATAAACTGAACACAAAAATACCAGCTTCGACTGTCACTTTATCCGTTTTCTGTATTATCTCTACTTATCAGTGACAGTTGCTTTAAGATGCTATTGTTTTTGTTTTTCTGTCACTCTTTCCCTTCTGTATTTAAAATGCAGACTGTCAGCTGCAACCAGATGTTTATCTAACATCTGTCCTTTCTGTCCATCACAGCGGGGAAAGCAACGACAGATGACGAGCTGGAGGAGATGCTTGAGGGAGGAAACTCTGCTGTGTTCTCTGCTGGGGTGAGATTGTCAAGCGAGTGAAATGAAAATTAAACCAGCAGACCTGAATCGATCAGACTCATCAAATAGTCTGAAAACGATTTGGCAAGTAATTTGATGAATCAATGCATGTATTAGCTTTTTCCAGTATTTTTCTAATTCTTGTCTCTCGAATATGGGACGTTCTTGTCTCACTGTTTTCTGACATTTTATAAAGGGATTGTTCTCTGTGGTCATTTGTGGCGACTGAATGATGGATGGTGTGCATCATATGTTCTGTGCACATATTATACTTGCATACAAGCAGCTGCAGTCGCAGCTCTCGATAAGCTACAATATGTTTGCAGGACTGTTTGACTGTGCTGGTGGTTCTTCTGCCCAACAGAGGTTCACAGATGCAGATGCCCAGTAGAGTGTATGAGTATATATAGTATGGTACTGTAATTGGAAGATAGGATGCCACGATTGTACTATATTCTCAGATGATCTGCGTCTAGTCTTTTAAAGGTCAGTTTTAATATTTCTCATTGACCTGCTGACTTCACTTTGTCTGTCTGCTCCCTACCCCCACCACACGCCCCGACACCCAAGATTATGGATTCAAAGATCAACCAGCAGGCCCTGAACGAGATCGAGGCTCGTCACAAAGACATCATGAGGCTGGAGAGCAGCATCAAAGAGCTCCATGACATGTTTGTGGACATCGCAATGATAGTTGAAAACCAGGTACTAAGATGGCGTGCACTGACATTACCCAGAATTTGATGCAGTTTGAATTCGGACTAAATGGCTTTGATTATTTTTACTCTGCTGGTCTGGAATCTAAGGGGCCAATCTACACAGAATGACACAGAATGCCCACATCCTGGGTCAATATCATATACACACACTCCCTTGCTGTCTGCCTGTCCCCCAGTTTTCCGCTCTCATACTTTATTCCATCATGTCCCGCCCACCTCAAGGGTGGCATGATTGACAGGATTGAGAGCAACATGGACCAGTCTGTGGGCTTCGTAGAGAGGGCGGTAGCAGATACCAAGAAAGCTGCCAAGTTCCAGCAGGAGGCACGCAGGGTAAGTAGCCTCAGCACTAAAATGGATAAAGTGACCTTTCTAGTGAGATTTCTCTAAACCTTAGTTCACTCTGATCATAACTCACTGAATTATGACCTTTCACCCAAACATCAAATATACATGTAAAGATCATGAGTACAACCCCAGGAGCAAGAGTCAGCTAAAACATAATACAGTAAGTTCTTAGTCCGAATTACTTACTGTACATGTGGAAGGCCTCTTTGAAATGCTTAACTTGGACGACTTGAATAGATTTCCCCACACTGGACTCCTGCTACTTCATGTGCTTTGTGCCTCAGGAGGTTGTAGCTTGGTTCTTTTCCATGCGTCTGGGCTCATGATGCCTTTTCTCTTGCCGTACACAGCATTTCAGCACAGTTCTCTCCCACTGAGCTCAGGGTTCTTATAGGCCAGGGGTAGGCAACCTTTACTATCGAAAGAGCCATTTTGACCCCTCTTCCCTCAAATTAAATCTGTCTGGAGCCGCAAACCATATTTTATAACACAGGTTATAAAGTTATATATAAAGTTATTCAATATATATATATAAACTATAGTTTGTTCCATTTATTAAATTATAGAACCCAAATTAAAAAAAATGTTGACATTAAACTGCTATTTTTACCTGTTACAAAAAAGGAAAACACCAAACTCTTATGAAGAGGAGAACATAATAAAAGTGTAGACCTCCTTTGAAATAAATGAAACACAGAACTATGCTTTTTTTGCTCATCTCCAGCTTGGTACTTTTCAGCAGATGCTGTGTGCTTGCTCTGGAAGTGTCTTTAAACATTACATTTTTTGTGTGTTTGCTAATTCCTCGCCACATATCAAGCATACAGGTAAACCTGCATCGTTGGCAGTGAAAGTAAATTAATCTTTCCACGCAGAATCAAACTCTCTATTTACCTCCCAGACTTTTTCTTTTTTGGGGATTTGTCCCTGGTTAGTTTACCTCTGCGCCCCCGGCTCTGCGCCCCCGGCTCTGCGCCACCGGCTCTGCGCCCCCGGCTCTGCGCCCCGGCTCTGCGCCCCCGGCTCTGCTCTGCACCCAATTTCTACTATAATCATAAATGATAATGCATAATGGTGCTACAGGAAGATGTGCGCCGCAGGATGATGTGCGCTGCAGGATGAGGTGCACTACAGGATGATGTGCGCCGCCAGATGATGTGCGCCACAGGATGATGTGCGCAGCAGGACGATGTGTGCTGCAGGATGAAGTGCGCCAGGATGATGTGAGCCTCAAGATGACATGCGCAGCAGGATGATGTGCGCTGCACAGTGATGTGCACCGCAGGATGATGTGCGCCGCAGGATGATGTGCTCCGCAGAAGGATGTGCGCCGATGTGCGCCCCAGGATGATGCGCACCTGCAGCGCACATCGGCGCACATCGTCCTGCGGTGCACATCGTCCTGCAGCACATATCATCATCACCGCAAATCATGTGCAGCGCACATCATCCTGTGGCACATATCATCATCATCGCACATAGTCCTGCAGCGCACATCGGCGCACATCATTGTGCAGCGCACATCATCTTGCGGCACATATCATCATCACAGCACATCATCCTGTGGCGCACATCATCCTGTGGCGCACATCATCCTGCTGCGCAAATCATCCTGCGGCGCACATCATCCTGCAGCACACATCATCCTGCAGCGCACATCATCCTGCGGCGCATATCATCATGACCGCACATCATCCTGCGGTGCACAACATCCTGCAGCGCACATCATCTTTAGGTGCACATCTTCCTGTGGCACACTGATCCTTCGGCGCACATCATCTTGCGGAGCACTTCATCCTGGGGTGCACATCATCCTGCAGCGCACATCATCCTGCAGAGCACATCATCCTGCTCCACATCATCCTGGGGCGCACATCGGCCCACATCTTCCTACTGCGCACATCATCCTGCTGCGCACATCCTCCTGCGGCGCACTTCATCCTGCTGCGCACATCATCCTGCAGCGCACTTCATCCTGCTGCGCACATCATCCTGTGGCGCACATCATCTTGAGGTGCACATCTTCCTGTTGCACACTTCATCCTTCGGCGCACATCATCGTGCAGAGCACTTCATCCTGGGGCGCACATCGTCCTGCAGCGCACATTATCCTGCCGCGCACATCATCCTGCAGCGCACATCATCCTGCAGCGCACATCATCCTGGGGCGCACATCGTCCTGCAGCGCACATCATCACTTCATCCTGCAGCGCACATCATCGTGCCGCGCACATCATCCTGCAGTGCACATCATCCTGCAGCGCACATCCGCCTGCAGCGCACTTCATCCTGTGGCACACATCATCACCTCACATCATCGTGCCGCGTACATCGGCGCACATCATTGTGCAGCGCACATCATCTTGCGGCACATATCATCATCACAGCACATCATCCTGTGGCGCACATCATCCTGTGGCGCACATCATCCTGCTGCGCAAATCATCCTGCGGCGCACATCATCCTGCAGCACACATCATCCTGCAGCGCACATCATCCTGCGGCGCATATCATCATGACCGCACATCATCCTGCGGTGCACAACATCCTGCAGCGCACATCATCTTTAGGTGCACATCTTCCTGTGGCACACTGATCCTTCGGCGCACATCATCTTGCGGAGCACTTCATCCTGGGGTGCACATCATCCTGCAGCGCACATCATCCTGCAGAGCACATCATCCTGCTCCACATCATCCTGGGGCGCACATCGGCCCACATCTTCCTACTGCGCACATCATCCTGCTGCGCACATCCTCCTGCGGCGCACTTCATCCTGCTGCGCACATCATCCTGCAGCGCACTTCATCCTGCTGCGCACATCATCCTGTGGCGCACATCATCTTGAGGTGCACATCTTCCTGTTGCACACTTCATCCTTCGGCGCACATCATCGTGCAGAGCACTTCATCCTGGGGCGCACATCGTCCTGCAGCGCACATTATCCTGCCGCGCACATCATCCTGCAGCGCACATCATCCTGCAGCGCACATCATCCTGGGGCGCACATCGTCCTGCAGCGCACATCATCACTTCATCCTGCAGCGCACATCATCGTGCCGCGCACATCATCCTGCAGTGCACATCATCCTGCAGCGCACATCCGCCTGCAGCGCACTTCATCCTGTGGCACACATCATCACCTCACATCATCGTGCCGCGTACATCTTCCTGCGGCACATATCATCATCACCTATGCAGTGCACATCATCCTGCGGAGGCGCACATCATCCTGCAGCGCACATCATCCTGCAGCGCACATCATCCTGGGGCGCACATCTGCGCACATCGTCCTGCGCCGCACATCTTCCTGCAGCGCACATCGTCCTTCAGCGCACATCATCCTGCACTTCATCCTGTGGCGGGGCGCTCGGAGGGGGTCTCCCCTGGGGCGCATTTCCATGTAGAACCGCGACTGGGTGGAGGTGCGCCCCGGCTCTGTGCCCTGGCTCTGCGCCACGCAAAATTTCTTCTATGAATGGTCAATATTAAATTATTAAGCTGACCGATTGGTTTCCACTAACAGACAACGACAGACACTGACATCGAGGTGTTTGTTAGTGAGGTGGAGGTGGAGGTGCGTCCCGGCTCTGCGCCCCTGCTCTGCGCCCCGGCTCTGCGTCCCGGATCTGTCCCAGCTCTGCTCTGCGCTCCCTGGATCTGCGCCCCGGCTCTGCTCTGGGGCGCAGAGCAGAGTAGAGCTTTTCGCGGCGCTTCTACCTCCGGGGATTAGAGGATGATGGTGTGACGTTACTGTATTGTTTTACATTGCATGTGTAACGTCATGATAAATCAGTCTCTTGTGCCGCCCTCTCGGCATTTTGTGCCCTAGGCAACCGCCTATGTCGCCTGTACCAGGAGCCGCCCCTGGCCTGATACGATGATGACTTAAAAAATTAACGTGAACGTGATGTTCACTCACGTTCATCATATGAAAACTGATTTGTTTAGTTCATCGTTCGCGGCAAAAATATATGCTCAACATGCACAACATTGTACAGGGAGCCACTGCAGAGTGGCTGAAGAGCCACATGCAGCTCCGGAGCCGCAAGTTGCTGACCCATGTTATAGGCCCTTTAAAATCTAATATTAAATACCTATCGTATGCCCATTTTACAACAGTTATGGTAGATATGGTTCCTTGGGATCTTAATGAAATGTCTGTAACATATTTTGGTCAAAATATCACAAGGATATTTTAAAACAGCACCCTTTTTACTATCATCGTGCATCGTGCATCAGCTGCACGATGAGCACCGCAGGAAGATGTGCTCACCAGGATGATGTGCGGTGTGGATGTGCGGTGATGATGTGCGGTGCAGGATGATGTGTGCTGCACGATGATGTGCGGTGATGATGTGCAACGCAGGATGATGTGCGCCGCATGATGATGTTCCTGGTAGGATGATGTGCTCTGCACAATGAGGTGCGCAGAAGGACGATGTGCAGCGCAGGATGAAGTGCGCCGCAGGATGATGTGTGTCGCAGGATGATGTGCGCCGCAAGATGATCCGTGGTGATGATGATATGCATGGCAGGATGATGCGCCGCATGATGATGTGCGCCGCATTTTGATGTGCGCCGCATGATGATGTTCGCTGCAGGATGAAGTGCGCTGCACCATGATGTGCGCAGCAAGATCATGTGCGGTGATGATGATATGGGCTGCAGGATGATGCGCGATGTGAGGTGATGATGTGCTCAGCAGGATGATGTCTGCCGCACGATGATGTGCGCCACAATGAAGTGCGCTGCAGGATGAAGTGCGCCGCAGGATGAAGTGCTGCACGATGATTTGCACAGCAGGATTAAGTGCGCCGAAGATGTGTGCTGCAGGATGATGTGCGCCCCAGGATGATGTGCGGTGATGATTTGCGGCGCAGGATGATGTGCGCTGCAGGATGATGTGCGCTGCATGATGATGTGTGCAGCAGGATGATATGCCAAGGATGAAGTGCGCCACAGGATGAAGTGCTCCGCACGATGATGTCTGCAGCAGGATGAAGTGTGCTGCAGGATGATGTGCGCCGCAGGATGATGTGCGCCGCAGGAAGATGTGCGCCGCCCCAGGATTATGTGCACCGCTTTAGGATGTGCGCTGCAGGATGACAGTTCCATGTAGAACCGCCACTGCATGTGGCCACAAAAAAATTGTTATCAGTGTAAACACAAATGTGTCCTGGGCCACAATGAAGGACCACAGCGGATGTCCTCTGATCTTACTGCAGTTTCACAATGAACCGAAATTATTAAACACTCCTCAATGTTTCAAATATATTTATTAGCCAACCAAATGTTGATATGACCACCACATATTTATTTCATATATTTTTTACCATGTCTAATATGTAAAAATGTATTTCACTGTCAAGTATCGATTTGATCTCTTTTTCACTCGCTCTCTCTCTCTCTCTCTCTCTCTCTCTCTCTCTCTCTCTCACTATGTATCTGTAACACACACACACACACTCACACACCCACACTTTTAATTATTTCAGTTATGGACTATATAGTTTTTATACTAAATACAATGAATGACCACATCTTTGAAATTCACATGTTAGCTCATTCAAACTCACCACCAGCTCTGTGTACTCAGTTTACATATTATCTTATAAACCTAACATTATTTATTCCATATCTGTACAAGTATGCATTTTTATTATATACAGTAGTTTCTGTTGCATTCCTGTAATTACATTAGTTTCATTTAGGTGGGGTCATCTAACACCATCCTCCTTTTCTCTTTGTGCAACCTTTCCCCTGTCCTCCAGAAACAAATGATGATCTTCTGCTGCTGTGTGATTCTGGCCCTCATCATCGGGTCGTTTCTCTACAGCTTCATCCGATAGATAACCTGAGGCCATCTGCTAGCGGTGTCCACACAGTAGAGGAGGAGGAGGCAGAGCCAAGTGTTCCTCAGATGGTCACAAACAGCCGTTTGCCATTTTTTCAGCTCATTCAAAATGGAAGTCCAGGCCCCAACTGTTTGCATTCATATTCGGTTATTTCTGAATATCAGTTTATCTCCCTTAGAAACAGTCAAGATAGAAGATGAAAGAAAATGTTGTATACATAATGAGCAGTCGGTTGTGTGAATGATCCTTCGAGTCCCATTTTGTCTCTGAGCTCAGTATTACCTTTACTGTTGCAGTGGTTGTATCAGTTGGAATGGAATTAGGTGCAGGATTTGTCAGTTATTGTTGGAGGAATGTTGATGTTAGATTATTTGAATCTGGAGAGGGGAAAATAGGAAAACTGGACCAGATGTGTCACTAGATGAAAGCTCCAGGGGTCAGCAGGTTAATCAAAACATTTATTTTGTTTTCTGCCTTTTGTTTTTATTTACACTGTCAACTTTTTACCTAAGAAAAATATCCTTATTTGTAGGCTGTGTGTGTCCCACCATACCTTTAACTCACAAATCTGTCAAACCTGAAAGAATGTCTTGGATTAATTAGTACCTCCGATTATTTATTCGGACACTCCCAGCAGTTGTCAGGATCTGATTCCACATGAGGCGTGAGGCTGGTGGTTCTATCTAACGTTTGTTATTATAAGTAAATAATAAATATATAAATAAAGAATAAAAAACAGAGTCTGTTAACGTTTGAGCGTCTGGCAGGAAGCATGACCTCCACACTGCCTGACATTATGATGCATCTGTATGAACTCACTACCGCAAGTATTGAGACAGTTGTCCCCCCCCCCCCCCCCCCCCTTTGAACATTTGTCTATTATTTGTGTTACGATGTGAAACCAAACTACTGTGCGATTTGACTGCATCTAATGATACAATTCAAACCATGCTGTGGATATGCAACTGCTATGAATCCATAGTGGGCCTTTTTTTAAATCCTTTTTCAATAATGACAGAAGGGAAGTCATCGTAGTTGATGTTGAACTGATTAAAAGATTATAGACTGTAGGTTGAGCTGAGAATAGTATTCTGAAGGTGTCAGGCTAGAAATGGAAACAAACACGGTGAATTGGACTTTAGCTATATTTCCATAGAGGTTGTTCTTGTTTATTGCCATGACTTGACTCTAATGGCTAATTAACATTGGCATCCTTCCCCTTTGCCGGTAATCTACAGATGCAGTTGGCTCCACTGCATGGTTGAGCTGTAATCGACACAGCAGCCCATCCGTATTGTGACATATTCCCATTTTAGCTATTACCTTTTCGACCTATAGGACACTAAACGAAACAAGGCTTGAAATAACAACAGCTTGATACCAGACAGTCCAATATAGTCCAAATCAAAGGGATAAAATTAATTTTTCCAACATTAGATATTGTGATATGTTTACTACCACAACCTGGGTCGTTTGTTTAACTGTTAATGTATTTTGACTTATATAACCTGTTGTGTGTCCATATGACAGCATGAGAAAGCTGCTTTCTTATCGAGGTTTCCACAGGGCAAAATGGAAATGTAAAATCATAATGACCATAAAATCGTATTAATATTATTACAATAATAATAGTCTTGTTATGATGTAGGTTGAAGGGGCAGTTTGGAAATTAGGAAAGACTGGTCATGGTGAACCATGGATCATCAGCAGTAGCCACTTACTGATTACATTTTGTGATTGTATTCTTCTCTTTCTGCATTTACAGCCTTTGTAGCAGTACTTAGTGGATGTTATTCTATTGTTAATTCTTTTTTAGCTCTTTCTACGTGTCTTCAAAAATAAAATGGATGTGTTATTTATTCTTCTTATGAAATTGATCATTCACATTTAGTTGCGCTCGCAGTGCGCTTCAGATCGTTTTATTTCCTCTCGCTCGCCGTCTTCAAGCTGCACTGCTGAGCGATAGCTAACTTCCACCAATCACAGAAGCCATGCAACATTTGTCAGCCAATCCAGAGCGGCTGACTGGAAGTGTGCCTCCATCTATGGAGCTCCGGGCACTTCCTCATTGAGGTGAAGGCAACAAAACGTGTCGCTACGATGTGAGCCTGTCGATGGAAAACTACGACACCTAGAAGAAGCCTCACGCACCAGATCTGAGCCTGCGGGTAGAAGTGGAGGGACCTTCGTTAAAATGGGGGTAAGATATGGTCATCGAGTTATTTTAAAGCAATTCATCTTATTTCTGAGGGATGACTAGTTATAATGGTTGGTGGGTTGGTCTTTACTGTGTTGTATCATTGCCCGATTGGCTGCTTCTCTTGACTGATCATGTGTTCGTCCACTGACTAACGTCCTTGGGACATATTTACCAATAAGCTGCGAGATGGTTTGTAACCGTGCTGGTATTTGTTGCTTGCTATCTCCTCTATACGCCTATTGGCTTCTCTTGTCCAATCAGAGTTTACAAGTCTTTCGCCTGAGTGACACTGGTACAGACCAATGAATGTGTCGCCTACCTATCTATGATTGGTGCAATGTTGCTTTGTGGGAGGGACATGTTGATGTTTTGTGATGGGATGGAAAATGGCGGCTGTTCGGAGTCTGCTCTAACTTCACACTGTGCCATTTGTACCAGCTGCAGCAATGTCCGCCCTTTCTCGCAGGATATAAGAAACATGTGAATGTGGATATTTTAATATAACTTCAGGTCATGTTGAGTTGGCCTTTTATAAGCAGGACGCTAACAGAAGGCGAACAGCAGCAGGACACGGTTTGGAGTGGAGAAGAGAGAGAACAAAGCTCCAGTATTCACACAGGCAGGATGCTATGAGAATAATAACTTTGTGTGAGTAGCCTTTTTAAATGAAACGGACGCTAATAGTAACCTCTCCTATTTAGTTCATCAAACGTCCAGCCAGTGAGAGTAAAGCAATGTTAGACTGGAAGCTATGAGTGTGAACTTCCATGTTCCTGCACAGACACAAGCAGAGAGCTTTGCCCTCTCTTACAATGCGAGTAAAACAAAGAGTTAGTCCTGTTTGTGTTGAAGCTAGTCTTGGTTCGTGTTGTAAGTCTCTCTCACTGGATTCACACACACGCCTTCCTGCCACTTGTTTACTATCCACCGGAGCCATGTGGCGCGCAGCGACAGCTCACCGTTAGACCTATGGCTCTGCTTTAATGCTCCTCGTTTAAAAAGCTCAGCTTGGTTGGACACAGTTCCCTAGTGATGATGGATGACTCCAAGACACGGCACAGCAAAAGACTGGTGAGTTTAAAGAGCCTCCGTCTGCCTGCGCGGGCGAAGTCACCAACAGAGATAATGTTTTATACAAGACTGTGTGTATGTTTACCTCTTTACCATGTGTACGATTATAGATCTGTTATTGTCTTGGCAACATACAATCAATGACAGGCTCTGATGTAAAGATATATCTTATATAACGCCCCTTTCTTGCAAGATATTTTTATATATCCGAATTAGTGTCTTTTAATACGACTTCATGTCATGTTATGAGCAAGGCACATTCATGGGGTAGGTACAGAGTAGAGACAAGTATATTTGTTACTGTAAATAAATGTATTTTCACATGTAAATAGGAAAATAGATGATTTTATTTATTTCTCGAGATTAAAATTGCATGTGTTTTTCGATATTTAGAGCAGGGTATTTTCTGAAACAACATTATGTATTTTGAGTAATCTTTTACAAACTGCACAAAAAATGTTATTGTTTTACTTTTTTATTGTCATCACATCACTCCATGCATCTCACCCATGTATGTATGTCTATAAATACACATACACACCCAATGCCTTACTTTAGGTAAGGTAGTGCTCTCCCAAATTACCGTCATAGAGCATCATAATCCATTAATTCCAATTAATTGTAGACAATTTCATAGTAGAAAGACCACTTACACCATCTCTTTTCAAACAGGTTTAAGTTTCTGCTAATTTTATGAGTTAAAAATTACATTTGATATGCTTGTTGAGCCGTGTCTCTCCATTTCTTTGTTTGGGGACATATTTTCTGGAAACAATTTCTTATGTGTTTAAGTGCTGATATATTATGTTAATTTTGAATATAGATAGATATCTATGGATAAATATAGAATCTGACAATAAGAGAGTGAACCTTTGTCTTATAGTATGAATTTAGAAAAAACACTTAATCAGTGTTAAAACGTCTCTTAAAGAAAAGGTGTTACAGACACATAGGTATCTGTGTTTACCAATATAAGATTTGAAAACTTCACATTTAACATGAAAAAAAGTATATGTCTTAAGACATATATTCTATATTCTGTTATATATTTGGTAATAATTGTATTGTTTTTATTTAGTTATGTATGTTAATGCAAATTTATGGTCAAACTATAAGGTATAACACCTTCATTATATTCTTTATCTGAGGTTTAACAACAATTACTTAGGATTGGTTGATATTTTTTAAATATAAATATGGGTCAATATATCATATAATATCATTACTGCCTTATATCAGTATCTGCATCAGTCAGGCTCTGATCTGAATAGGGCCTTTGTGTCACCTGCCATGATGTGGAAGCTCGCACATGATGCTCTTTTCTCTGTGCCAGTTAATGCCAATGTTTGAAAGCAATGTGAAGATATGTTTCTACAAGTCAGTTTAAAGGGAAATGTGTTATACAATGGAAAAGAAGAGTGTCTGCTGATATAAGCTACATGTGTTCTGGTTTTGTCCACAAATGTTCAGCTCTTGTCCTTTTTTAAGCTTTTTGATGTTCAAAGCTGAACAAATGGTTTACATTTGTTATTTGGATTTTCCCATTTCTCCCTTGTTGTTTATTATGCGGTGATTATTTTTGAAGAGACTGCTGTCTGAGTGTTCTCAGGACCAGAGGAAAATCCAGTTAGGCATAAAATTCAACTGAGATCTCCTCCATGTTGTTTGGGGAAGTGGAGTTGGTTTAACTGACATTCTGGTCCTGGTTTTTGGGAGTTTTCTTTATTTTTATTCTTTTCTCTCTCTCCTTATCTTTACTGTGCTTCTAAATGTTTTTTTAACCCCCCCCCCCCCCTTCTTAGCGAGCTGGTATCCGGCGACGTTACCATGACGATGGTATTTCAGATGAGGATATTGATGGAAGGAGGATGTTTGACTTGGAGGAGAAAGTCACCAGTCAGAGGTTCACCTCTGACAGGATCATTCGCATGGAAGGAAAAGGTGGGCGAGCAGTTTACTTTGTATTTGTATATGGTACATGGCTTCTTATGTTGGAAAAGAAAGACTTTTACCTTTTTAGAGAGATATGTTTATTAATTAATATGTGACAGAGTTTAACATCATCAGTGGCCTGACAACTGGAGTAAGACCAGTGAGTTTATCAATCCATTAATTCCAGAAACCTCTGTCTGTCTGTGGCTTACATATCTCGAGAACCGCTCTTCTTATTGACTTCACATTTAGCTTGGGCATTTTGAGGGCCCCAGATTTTTCACGTTGTCATGTCCGACTTCATATACAGTAATTGAGTAAGCCCTGATGACTCCATGACATGGCTGGTACTTGCTTCCCTTTGACTGACACACGTATCACTGAAGTTAGAAATGTGTCAGTTACTGTACCATCCTGTGTGCAGTGTTAGTCTGTCAAGTATTAAAGTCACCGTTGAAAAATACAAACTGGATGTTTTGTTTATGAATTTCTTAGACTTGTCATACGAGTTCGTCCAGAGATGTGGACTTAGGGACCCAATCATCTTTGAGAAGCCTGATGGACTGGGAATCATGTAGGAATTTTTCTCCTCCTCTCTACTCCTCTAGATCCATTCCACTGCTTAACCACATGATCCCTGTAATATGTTGGATATCATCTTCTTGTTCTGTAGGATGCCTGATCCTGGCTTCAGTGTCAATGACGTCAAGCTGTTTGTTGGTAAGACTTCACACACAACGCTTCTGTTCTTTTAATCAATCAGATGCTCCTTCAAGTATCAGTTTCAGTGTTTGAATGAGACATTTACTTGAGCAGAGAGACGGTAACTTGACATTTCACTACAGTATTATATATTGTAGTATTTTCTGGATGAATAATTTGATTGTGATGAATATAACGATAAGAATCATTTTAAGTTTGTCAGACCAACAGTCAGTATTTCCCAAACTAAAGTTCAGTTTTTCATGAATATTAACATTTCCAGTGGAAATTCATTGGGAAGTTCATTTCATTAACAACATTTACTTTGTTTAATTTCAGTATCAAATTGATATGACGTGGACATGACAAAACGGACTAACTGTAACTAACCACTAAACCCCATCTCAGGTAGCAGACGTATGATTGACGTGATGGACGTGAGCACTCAGAAGGGGACAGAGATGTCCATGGCCCAGTGGGCACGTTACTATGAGACCCCTCCGTGTCAGAGAGAGAAGCTCTATAATGTCATCAGCCTGGAGTTCAGCCACACCAAGCTGGAGAACCTGGTCAAGAGGCCGACCACAGTACGTCCACATACTTCATGAAGAAACCCATGCAAGCTGAAGCATGTCAGCACTGCAGTGAATATGTCTGTGTGTTTGTAGGTGGATCTGATTGACTGGGTGGACAAGATGTGGCCTCGTCACCTGAAAGAGAGACAGAGGGAGTCCACGAACTCTATCAATGACATGCAGTACCCCAAAGTACAAAAGTAAGTCCTCCCTCTTCAGTAAAATGTAGCTGGATAAATTCCTTACCAACTTACTTATTACAAGAGATTCAATCTGACTAAATAAAATAACTAATTTAATGGCCTGGACATGCGAATGTTGATTTCCTGTTGTTCAACGTTTGTGTCTTTGCAGATACTGTCTGATGAGTGTGGAGGGCTGCTACACAGACTTTCACATTGACTTTGGAGGGACTTCAGTGTGGTATCACATACTGAGAGGAAGCAAGGTGTGCCCTGTAGGCCATAAGGGGCTCTGTCTTTATTTGTGAAGCCCTGTCCCCTATTTTACGGCCTCATATTTTCTGATTCAAGCTTTGCTAACTGAAAACATGCATTGCAACATGTGTTGTACACGTTTGAATAAATGTGCACTCAAGAATGAGATGGGATAAATGTTTCTGGTCTGCTAAATACAAAAACTGAAATGTCAAATCATGGGAACTGGTGTGCAGATTGTGTATATAACTGCAAATTTGTGTGTTTAGGTGTTCTGGCTCTTCCCCCCCACCCCTCCGAATCTGGAGCTCTATGAGAATTGGGTGCTGTCAGGGAAACAGGGAGACATTTTTCTAGGTGACAGGGCGTCTGACTGCCAAAGGATTGAACTCACACAGGGCTGCACCTTCATCATACCCTCAGGTCTCGTGCATACATACACAAACACACACACACCAATACACACACAGTGAACTCACTTCATGCTGAATGATTACAGGAATGTGACAGAAACTTGTGTGCATGTTGTACTCAGGTTGGGTTCATGCTGTCTACACCCCTGTGGACTCTATGGTGTTTGGAGGAAACTTCCTGCACAGCTTCAACATCCCTACGCAACTTAACATCTGTAACATAGAGGACCGAACGCGGGTAGGTGCACAAAACTATGTAAGGTGTACACGACAGCAAGTGGCTGATGATTAATGGTCCTCTTTTTTCTCCTGCAGGTTCCAGGGAAGTTCCGTTACCCCTTCTTCTATGAAATGTGCTGGTATGTGTTGGAGCGTTATGTTTTCAGCCTGACCAGGCACTCCTACCTCACACCAGAGTTTCAGAAACACTCGTTGGGCATTGGTATGAACACATCGCACATACTGGGTCGATGCACTGTATGGAGAGTTTTTTTCCGTGGTGGGTTGTTTGTGTAGATTGGTTGAAAATATAATGTGTACCTCCTTCCTTTTGTCAGGTCTGAACAAGCCGTCATTCCCAGATCTGGCTGTTGAGCAGGTGAAGGAGGAAGAGGTGGTGGGAGAAGACAGTGATGTAGAAGCTTCAGAGCAGCAGTCTGACAAACCTGCAGCTAAAATGTATCTGACTCCCTTTGAACTGGAGGGACTCTGGAACCTGCTGGGTAAACTGGAGTCTCTGCCCTCCAACAAAAAATGTGTCCCAGCTGGGATACACAATGCCCCTGCACTCATTACACACATTAAGGTAGGTGTGTGTGTGTAGGTGTGTGTAGGTGTGTGTAGGTGTGTGTGTGTGTGTGTGTGTGTGTGTGTGTGTGTGTGTGTGTGTGTGTGTGTGTGTGTGTGTGTGTGTGTGTGTGTGTGTGTGTGTGTGTGTGTGTGTGTGTGTGTGTGTGTGTGTGTGTGTGTGTGTGTGTGTGTGTGTGTGTGTGTGTGTGTGTGTGTGTGTGTGTGTGTGTGTGTGTGTGTGTGTTCATGATTTTAATCCTGTAACAATGATTCTCCACTGCTCCCCCTCTTGTCTCTGCTTATCCTGCAGGCACTTCTGAAAGAACATGCTAATGATAATTCCAAACTGTCCTACACAGGAAAACCCATAGTCAAGTGGCCAAAGCGGGTAAGCAGTACTCTCTTTTAGACAAGCAGCATATTTGTACTGATGATAATAATCAATGGGGAAGTGCTATGTCATGGGAAACTTGTGTTTTAGAAATGTCTGTAATTTCGTTCCTCTTTTTTCATCAATGAAAATGTGTTATGTATTATTTAGCTTTAAACTGCATATGTATCGTAATTACTTGTCAACAATATTCCTGATATCATCATAGTGAGTGTGAAATGACACCATTGTCTTGCCTTAGTCATGGGTTGTTGACAAACATATTGTCATAATTTTCCAATTGAAACGGCAAAATAAACATTCACATTGCTATATAGTACAATTACTTTACATCTTCATTGAGGGGGGGCTCCTAAAACCATTATTTGTGGGAAAACCCATTTTTGTTAACGTGCAGAGTTTTTTCATTCATCAAATAAACCTTATCTTGAGAATAATTGGTTATTGTTCTTGTACTCTTTTCTTTGACCTCAGCCATTGTTTCTTCTTTACTTTTCTCCCTCAGCCATCATGGTACCAGCCGCCACCTCCTCCTCCAGCACCACCGCCTCGTCCTAAACTGGCCTCCACACCCATCATCCCACGACCACAGAAACCAGCCTCCTCAATGTCTGTGCTAAGACGACGCAGGGTCAGGTAGGTCAAGAGATGTGTATGCTTGTGTGTCTGGGAAACCCATTATAGCCGTTTTTAAAAATGAATTTCTGAGAATGTCCAATGGGTTGGACTTTATCCAGAGTTTTTCTATGATACATTATTAACACAGCTGGTTTTCGGATCAGAAACGTTCACAACAAAGCGGATATTTCTGGAGCGTTCAGGTCAGGGGTGGTACAGAAGGCAGGGCATAATGTATTAGTTATGTTTCAAAGATAATGTGTTATTGTTTATAGTACTTTGACACCGGCCTTGGCCCTTATCACCAAAAGATCTCCAACTTCGTTGTTTTTCTTTCGTTTTCCTCCTGTTCATCCTTAGACATTTGTTTTGCTTTTTAGTTTTCATTTTGCGTATATCGCATGCTAAATGTCATCAACACGCCCACTCGCTAAAGGTAACTCATCTGGAGGATCTCCTAAAATAAGCTCACTCCGACATTATCCTAAGATAGCTCAGAGCCAAGCCTCTGACTCAGACCTTCGTGGTTTCACATACAGCCCCTACTCAGCATGTCAGAGGGGTGTAATTTTAATATTAACTTGTTTTATTTAATTCAGCAAATAGCATTTATTTTGGAGCCAGTGCAAAGTTTCCTCCATTTTTACTGTATTTTTGTTTATTTGTGTCCAGTGATCATCCATTTCATGTGAATGTTCTCCTGTATCTGCAGGTGTAAGCGCTGTGAGGCCTGTATGAGACCAGAATGTGGAGACTGTAACTTCTGCAGAGATATGAAGAAGTTTGGAGGACCTGGGAAACTCAAGCAGACCTGTGTGCTACGACAGTGTCTTTCTGTAAGTAAAAGTTATTTATCTATTTCTTAATTTATACACGTGCTTTTTTAACTTCCCGTCTGTTATCTACAGCCGGGCCTCCCCCTGTCTGCAGTGTGTGAGATCTGCAAGGAACCCAATCAGGAGGAAAGTGGAGACCCCTCTCTCATCCTGATGGAGTGTTCCAACTGTGCCCAGATCGTCCATCCTGCCTGTCTCTCGGTACAACACACTCACAAACATCCAAAATCAGCCTTTATTTCCCATTTAAAAGACAGATGGGAAAACACAATGTAAAATTACGAAACATGACTAAAGACACACTGCACAGACTTGTACTTCGAATTTAGGATGTATTTATGATGGCTGCTAAACACAGTATTGTTTACGTTGGTGACTGACACTATTTGCCTGTTACACCAAAGCATCAAAAATCACTGTAAGTAAGGCAGTATGTTTTTCATAATGTTTGGTCGCTGACTAGATGTGCAAAGGGTTTTTCTTTATGCTTTCTGTGGTTTCCAGGAAGAAAATGCTGCTTTGTTTGTCACAATGTGGGAAATTCCACTTAATATTTTTTTCTGGTACCTGGTTTCTAAACTGTTTCCAGATGAAGGCTAATGTCACATTTCCTTCTCGCTAGAGAGCAGTCAGCACAACAGTCCCTGCTGACTGGAGTGTGTCTATATTAGAAATAACCTCTGTCCGTACTAACACACCAGTCACATGACCATTCACCTACATTACTCATGTAAATACAGAAGCAGGTCGTCTATTTACAATTTGTTGCATAGTTAGAGAAAATACCAAAACTGAGGAGCAGCAATGGTAAAATGTAAGAGCAGGGATTTATAGTTTCTTGGAGTGACGACGGGATGTTACCAGCTCTTCGCATATACCGCCAGTAGTTGATTCTGATGATAACCAATCCCTAGCATACAAATGGGGGATAACAGCACTTTATCTGATCTGTTGTGGGTATTAGGGTATGTTTCTTCCTCTTGTCTGATCTTCTGTTTCATTTGCCTCTTAAGGTTCAGGGTGAAGGACTGGTGAACAAAGACCTGCCAAGTTGTTGGGAGTGCCCGAAGTGTGTCCAAGGAATCACTGACCCAGAGGTACATGGTGTCCCTCTCTCTCTTTCTCACACAAACACACACACAGATACCCAGCCTTGTATCTTAAACACACAACTGCAGTCAGTCTTCTGAGTGTGTTCGCAAACACTTGCGGCCTATCAACCCAGCATTCTCACACTCAGTCGTGGTGTGTCAAAGCTAATGGGTATTGTGTCTCTTGTCTGTTTGTTTCCATTATTCCCTTTTTTTTTCTTTTTTTTTTTTTTTGTGGTTACCTTCTTAAAATTTGATTTAACTCCATCAGTCATCAGGCAGCGATGAATCGTTGGCTGCTAGCCACCAGCAGCACATCCGCCCCCATGGCCCCCTGGTCCTACGGCTTGGCCCCGGGCCCTCTGCTACCATAGGGGGTCCTGTGTGTGCTCAGCAGGATGGGGAGGTGGTTCGCTGTGGCTTCTTCCCTTCTCCTCTTCCTTCCTGCTCTTCCTCCTCCTCAGCATCACTTCTATTGGTGGCGGCCCCTCTGCCTTCTCAGCCACTCAGCTTGAGACTGGTGAGAGGTGCCCCCTACTCTGTGTATATCCACACCCCTATTTTTCTTTCCATCTTTTTCAAGAGAAGAGACACAACTCTTGATGTAATTTTGGCTGTGATCTTGACATAATTACAGTAAGAGAAATGAGCTCTGTTTTTATAAGCTGCTTTCACACATGCACTGAGCTCCAGAGAACCTCCCGACATTCTCTTGAGGGGCTGTGTGTGAGAACGGAAATGTCCAGGTGAGAGCCTATGGACCCCCCTGCAGAGTTTCTCTGGCCAGCCTCATAGTAAATAATCTCAACAGATGCTAAAATGAAAGAAGAAAACACATTTCTCAGAATGAAAACGTTGCACCACCCCTCGCATGAATTCACAGGAGATTTCTTTGTTGATGAGAGAGAAACTCTGGCTGTGTTGTTCAGTGTAATAGGCAAACTCAGGAGAAAGCTGGGACCCAATTTCGCCGACATCCTCCAGAGTTCATGTTTGAAAATGGCTATAATCTACACAGAGGTAGTAGATCTTCTCTCAGACTGTAAGCTTTATTAATTGTGAAGCTGCCTTCAGCTCAGGTTGGTCTCAGTGCTTTTTCACAATCAACATATTTTGGTGATAGTGATAAGAGATACAGCTAGTAACAGATTGCCCAATTTCGACAGCAGCACAGAAATCTCCAGAGTGTTCAGGAGAGGGGTGGTGCAGTAGGCTTTCGGATTCACTACGGTAGCGCCATGCAGCGCCAAGAAATGCCAGGCGCCTCCTTTCCGCCCCCGTTACTCAATTGTGCTGTTCACATTGGCTGTGATGCAGTGCAGAGGGCACCTTGTGCTCTGCACAGATGGTTTCAGCGTCAAGCCTATATTTTTTAAGCAGAATCGCTGGCTGACTAGTAGAGAAATGTGCATCCGTTGTGAACAGCCAGGAGGCTGCGCGCTGGATAATGAGGCTGCGCGTCCGGTGTGAACCCAGCGTTAGGCAGGGGCTAACATTTCTCCCATAGGCTCCTTTGAACATGAGGTCAGTGCATGTCTGAAAGCAGCTCTTGTCAGTTATCAAGAGAAGGTTTCATGACTGGAACCTCAGATTTTGAGCAAAATTGCCAACGCCTGGTAAACCTCAGAAACAGTTCTCAAACAAAGTTCTATTGACTGATGAAGCAAAAACCAACTCTGTCAAAGTGGCAGATAGTCGAAATAAAAAGGCAAAAAAAGCAACCGCTCCAGACCAAAGCTAGTTCCTCCTATGGCTTCACTGAAATTGGATTTATTTGTGGTGTCCAATGCTGATGGAAGCAGCTGGATGCAGATTGTCAAATACATGCAAACTCAGTGGAAGGGATCAAATCAAATTGATCAAATCAAATTTTATTTGTATAGCCCATATTCACAAATTACAATTTCTTCTCATTGGGCTTTAACAGGGTGTGACATCCTCTGTCCTTAACCCTCAGCAAGAGTAAGAAAAAACTACTAAAAACCCTTTAACAGGGTAAAAATACGTAGAAACCTCAGAGAGAGCCACATGTGAGGGATCCCTCTCCCAGGATGGACAGAAGTGCAATAGATGCCACGTGTAAACATCTGTACGTGTCTAAATTCTCTGAATCTGGACTGTGTATGCTGTAAAGTTTTTTGCAGATTTTTCAGTTTGGTTACTTGACTCACAGCAAGTGGTTTTCAGTACATCTGATAAGTTTGCTCTTACAAATTCAAAAGTCACATCAGTTGTTCGGTGTCACAAAGGGTGCTGAGAAGCTGGTATCCAGTGTCCCTCTTTATTAACTTTGAAATAAGAGTTGTCTGGTCTGTTGGTACAACACTTGAACTCTTTTCTGCTCTACCTGATTTACTGCAGCATATTCTCCTCTGACCACTCATCAACACAGATCTGCTGCTCACTGGGTGTTTTTGTTTTTGTCTCAATTCTAAGTTTAAAACTCCCAGAACAGAGGTTTCAACTGCCACATGATGAACAAGCATGATGTTAGACTTTTCTGGGACCACAGTCGTGTTCAGAAGCAAAGTGTCTAATTCTGACCTTATCAGCGTTGTCTTGCTGTACAACTTCACTTTTTGGGTCCATGTTATACAATGTACATAAAAAAGGACAGAAATATGTGTGATGTGTGCTGAAGACGTAAGATGAATATTGTTTTTTTTTTGTTGATCAACTTGATTTCAATTCAGAACAATTATATCTGTTGTCAATTAGTTGCTCTTTGACACCATAACTATGGTTGCCTTACAGGTGATGACCTGTTTAGATTTACATTTGCAGGATGGTCGGACCAGTTTATTTACAGACCACACACGGCACTGTGCAAGCTCACCTATATGTCCATCCCCTGAGTTTATACATCAGCTATTTCCCATTGGAAAATTGCTTTTTGAAATTCAGTTTCTGATATATTCGTTCCTCTTCCTCCAGCAGTCTAAAGGTGACAGAGTTGAAGGCCATTCATTGGTAAGTTTTTCATGTTGGTTTTGTTCTAAACATTTTGAGTTTGTTTCAGATTATCCTTATGATTTAATCTCTAACATCTTATTTTTGTGTCCGTTTTTCTCTGTACATCCTGCCCACACATCATCTTTTACTTTTTCCCTCTTTCCTTGTTTCTCCAGAAGCGCAAATCTTCCACCCTCCTGGACGCTCGAATGGCCAAGATTTACCGACGACAGAGACACAGCCACGATGGAGATGACTCTGCCAGTGATGACGACGATGAAGGTTTGTCAGTGTTAAAGAATGAACCTGAAACACCTTTCCACTGGCTATCACTTGCTGTTAGTGATATATCACAGATAGAAATGGAACAGTTTATTCCAAAGTTGGCACGTTTATCAGTATTATCGCAGTATTGTTAAATTATGCTGTAAATATTCAAAGATTCCGGATTCAAAAACTATAGTTATATCACCAAGTTTAAGGGGGGGCAGGCCGGCACTTTATACTAAATGTAAGCACTGTGTTGCATCATAATTTGAGGGAAGAACTTCTTTCGTGTCTGCAGGAGTGTGTGTCTGTGTGTGTGTGTCCTCATCTCTGTCGCTCTTAACACACACGCTGATGATCACATTTATTTAGTTGTAAATCGATGATGTTGGATCATGAATCCAGATCGTTCCAGTCACGTGTCCTGGTGTGTGGCAGGTGAACTGAGCACAAAATGTTGGACCTTTTTTAATGTCTTTTAATCACATATCTCATAGACTCTAAGTAAACTTCACAAATGCACATAACAAACACACGTTGCATGCTAGGCCAGCCTGTGTGGGACACCATTACTCACTGTGATTGATGTTGGACAGTTTTTAACCATGACCTTAATGCTAACCTTAATCATTTTTAACCATGGTTAATCGTGAACCGTTTCATCCCTAATCACAGAAAAACGAAATATAATAATGTCTCTACAATAACACAACAATATTTAAACTTCAATTTGACGTCAAGATATATGTTGTAGTGATTGTTGTAAATAACATCATTCTTACCATATCAACTGTCCCACCCATCTTGCTGTCTCTGTAGCCTCTCAGAGGAGAAAAATGATGCTCCATGCTCGAGGGGGGGGCCACTCTTCCAGGAGGGGGTTTGTGCCTAACAGGAGAGGTCTGCTGAGAGGAGGCTCAGCCCAAAGAGGAAGCAGAGGCCTTGTAACTTCTGGCTCCTCCCTCCTCAAGCTAAAGCGAGGCATGAACATGAAGGAGAGTGGTCGGAGGGGACGAGGGGTGAGGCTGCGGGGAGGCTCCAGGATGCAGCGAAGGGGAGATGATTCGGACGAGTCAGACGATGATGACGACGATGATGACGACGACGATGACGATGATGATGATGATGATGACGACGACGATGATGATGAAGATGAGGATGAAGAAGAGGACAGTGAAGATGGAGTGAAAGAACAACAACTTCGCAGACATAGGAGGAGGCGCAGGACTGACTACGATGAAGATGAGAATGAGGACAGTGAGGGGCAGGAGTTTGACCCTGAAGAGGAGGATATGGACACGCTGGAAGATGACGAGGAAGATGAAGATGGGGATGAGGATGGGCGCTGGGATTCAGACCCAGAACCCCCGGTCCTCCTGGTGTCTGATCTCAATGATGACCTGCTGAGTGGGTCCTACTTGACTGTCACCCTACAGCGCCCCCACAAGGCCAAGAGACAATCTGGTAAGACTTCATAATCCCAACATTTACAATGTGATAAATTTAGATTATAATAAATACCATATAAGGTGAAGTATATATCCATGTTCCATAACTAAACTGTCAAAATGCTCAGGCTCGATAGTTCCGAAGCTTGAAGCAGCCATGGGTCCGAGGACGGCTGTGATGGGTGCTGGTGGTCAGCAGGGCTTCATCCAGAGAAAGACGGCTCTGTCCAAACCTTCCCGTCTAAAGGGCATTGACACTACAGCTGACAGCGTAACACTAAGAGGACCTGGCAGGTAGAGCTTAACACTGGATCGCATTCTTCTACTCATGTTTCAAGATGTTAGTTAGTGACAATCAAATGTGAGTTAAGATGCAGTTTTTTTCCCGTAATGCAATAGTGTTGGTTTTAGTGGGAACAAATGTTTCCTTATGTCTGGGTAGTACAGCTGGTGCATCATAGTCGCACCACAATGCTTAATATATAGGTTTGTTGTGACGTGTGAATTGGGATATTGCACCTGACCATATGTTTACTTTAATATTATATGTATTAATGTACAGACAGTACTTGACAGACAGCAGCTTCTTAGAATGTACAGTCCCGAAATGAGACCATTCATTCTGTGACTAATGACCAACTGCACTGAACATCAAGTACTGGGAAACCTTTGTCTTTTTTAAAGCGTTGATAATATTTCCACATCTTTTCCATTTTCCGTCTTGTTTGCATGTGCGAAATACATGTGACATTATTAATCCAAACCCCATTTTATATGTTGCTATCTCTTAGGCAACGTATGCGGGGTAACCATGGCGACAGAGGGACTAGAGATTGCTCAGCATCATCTTCAGAAGATCAGGAAGCTGCTGCATCCTCCTTCCAGTCTCCTCCGTCCCTGCTGTCTGTGCTGTCCTTTAAGGACGAGGGTAATGAGAGAGGCGGGGAGAAGGAAGTTTGGGTGTCTGTGTTCGGATACTTGACCAGAGCCGAGCTGCTGGCCTGCATGACTGTGTGTAAGGCCTGGTACAAGTGGTACGTCACATTTCTATCCTGCAGGAGAAAAACATTAACATGCACTATGTGTGGATGTCTCTGACCTTGTCCTCACCTCAAAGACAAGAATATGAGCTGTGACACAGTCTTGTCTTGTGAGCTGTGACACAGTCTTGTCTTGTTGTCCTTTGCAGGAGCTGTGACAAGCGTCTGTGGAGCCACTTGGATGTGAGCCGCTGCAGCCCGCTCAGTAATCAGGCCCTGGCAGGTATCATCAAACGCCAGCCCACCTCTCTTGACCTGTCCTGGACCCCCCTGGCCAAAAGACAGCTCAACTGTCTGCTCACCAGGCTCCCAGGTACAAATACACACACATACAGAGACACAGATCATGCAGTTTCTACATGTCTTATCACACCTGATCCTCCGATCTGTTTTAAAAATGTTACAGGACTGAGGGAGTTGAGGTTGACTGGTCTGTCGTGGTCATGTCTCTCAGCGTTGGTCTCTCCCACTCTGCCTTACCTGCGGCTGCTGGACCTGCGCTGGTGTGAAGGCCTTAAAGACGCCCAGATTAAAGAGATCATCTTGCCACCTGGTCTGTAACAAACTTTCAGTGCACCATGACAGACAGAGATTTGTGCTTACAGGGAATGAAAGTAATGATTTACCCTGTCTGTCACAATCTAACACATCCCCCCGCACAGTCGATTTGGGAAGTATTAAGACCTTTTCACTCTTCATATTTTATGTTGCAGCCGTATGGTCAAAATATAATCAATCTATACTTTATAATCGTCTGTATTTATATAGCTTTGTAGTCTTAATGACCACCCAAAGCGCTTTACAGTACAGCTCGTCATTCATGCGTTCACACACATTCATACATTGCATCACTTTCTCTATGACAATGGGCAATTCTGGGGTTCAGTGTCTTGCCGAAGGACATTTCCGCATTTGGAATGGGGAAGACAGGGATCAAACCTTCTGGTTAGCAACAGCCACCCCAATATTTCAAAATCTAAATTGATTGATATTTTTAATTTTTATATGTATTAATTTATTTTAGCCAAAAAATAAAAAAAGGAAATAGTGCACAAAGGGTTTCTGGAGCCACAGTGACCATTTAGTACTTTAACACGTCACCTTAATTTTGTATTGTAATGCATGATGATGAATGCCTCATGAGCTCACCCTGTCCCCAAGTGTACCACACAGACACCAGACCAGAGCCTGGCCACCAATATATCAAAATTGTGATGTGACTGTGCCAAAGTGTTCCAGAACACAGCGTGTAACTTCCATTTTGACCCTTTCCTCGTTTTCGTCTCTCCTCTTGGTTCAGAATCCTCTCGCAGCAGACTACGGAACATGGTGACACTGCGTCTGTCGGGTCTGGACATCAGTGACTCTACTCTGAGGCTGCTGCAGCGCCACATGCCTCAGCTTGAGAGGTTGGACCTGGCTCACTGCAAAGACATCACAGACTCGTCCATTGCTCTGCTGGCAGCAGCCGGGACACACACACGCAACAACCTCACTGAGCTCACACTGGCAGGTGGGTGTTTGAGCTCACGCTCCCAATGATTGATCATGTGGTCTTTTATCCAATGACTGATCACATTATGTAGTTGGTTCCTAGGTGCTTCACCCCCCCCCCTCCCGCTTCCTTATGTAAATTGAATACTTACATTATTCAAAACAAAGCTTTTAGGTGGAGTCAGCAGCACACAGAAAAACAATGCACACTCACAAGTGGATTCGAGCTATGATTTTTTTTTTTTTAATCCATCTATTGATTTTTTTTTTTATATCTCTGTATCTCTCTTGTCTCACTTTTGTGAAATGTGACTCTCTGGGTTGAAATTAAAGTGAGGAGTCGAGTACAGTAGAGAAACTCAGCTGCAGGAGCTTTATATAATTTTATCCCTGTCAAATCATTTACTTTGTAGTAATACAAATTCACAAGCTTTACAAATACACAAAGATAGCACAGTTCTGACTCAGTCAAATGTAACACTATCAATGGGAACATAGTGTAAAAAAGTTGTATGAATCAGTTTGATGCAGAGGTTTGAGGAAATCATCTATGAACAATAGATTTATATACAATTCACCATGTTTATTAAAGCATCAGGAGCTCTAAATGATGCTCATGGGTTCAATGATCCGAGAACTCCCTGACTCTGTGTGTGTTTGTCTCTTCTGTCCAGGCTGTAGCGAGTTGACAGACAGCTGTCTGTCCTACCTGAAGCGTCTCACCTCTCTGAATCTGCTCGATCTCAGAGGATGTAAGAGTGTCAGCCGAAGAGTGTGCGACGCCTTTATCTCCGATCTGTCTCACATTGCCCTCTACTGTATGATGGAGGAGAAGCTCATCCAGCGCCTGGACTAAAGCAAACACATGGACACAAGTTTCCAATGGAGGGGGGTGTAGAAAAAGTGCTTCTTCAAATCATTTTTTAATATTCTCAGTTTTGAGTGCTTTGTTCTTCAGAAGGTGAAGACCATCAAAGCTACTGTTTGCCGATAGATAAAAATTGGACCCGACACAACAGATAATTAAGAACCAAAACTAAATTGCAGGATTTAGTTAGTTAGTCCTAAAATCAGGATTTTCTGGAGCAGCCTCTAAACAACCCCTTTAGAGTTGTGTTTTTTACTGTTTTTCCCTTTGCATCTATTCTTTGTGCGAAGCTAGGCTTAAACTGAACCAATCTTTTGAAAGCTCAAAACTACAAACATCAATATTTTTTTTTATATATTCCTTTAGAACGTCTTGAATCACTGAAAAGATTTTTGTGACTCTTCTAAGGTCCACATGCTCTGTCATTTCTAGAATGTACTGTACAACGGAGGGAGCGCTGCTTGTGTTGACTATTTTTGGAAGAAAACAATATTGGAAAATATAAAAGTGAATCTATTTTTGTTGACTGGAATGAACCAAAGTGGCAGTTGTGATACATAACCTGTGTGTGTACAGTTAAGTCATGTATATATTATGTTTATTTGTTTCAGTAATTTGGTGTATCAATCAGGCATTTGATATTGTACTTGTACATTTTTTTCTAAACACTTTGTGAAAACGGATTAAAATGTCCAACCATCCTATATCTATATGACTTATCCTTTGAGAGAGAAGGGAGCCAATCCTGACTGATGTTGGGGCGGGGCTTGCCCTGGACAGGTCGTCAGTCTATCACAGTGCTAACTTAATTAGCACTTAAGTTAGGACGTACAAGCAGGACAGTACTGTATCCAGTTCTTTATTCATCAAAGCAGCAGTGACTCACAGGCCGGGCAGAGCATGAATCCAGCTCCTCAGCTCCGTACACTTTGACACTTTGAAAGATTCACTGTGCAGGTTGTTTCAAAGGGTCTGAATCGTTATAATTCTTGGGAGATCTCATGAGAGCTACCTTCCCCCTCATGGCTTCAGAGAATATATATATTTCCCTGATGTGTAGCATGCAGACATTTGCGTCGATGGAAAGATCAAATCCTGAACTGAGCTGCAGATGTCAGAGTCCTGTCATCTGAGAGATTCTGGACATGTCACTTGTTCCAACCTTTACAGACTATTAAAGTATCTTGAACCTGCTCCGTAGGACTGAATTGGCTTTAACATGAGTATAAACAGGAGCTCTACACATTCTATCACAGCTGAATTCAGACATGTCTGCGTGTAAATAAGTGAGAATGTCTGCTTTTTATTTGCGATGATTACCCTTTATCAACATTTTACTTGCATTTGTTATTTAAAAAATCCTCACAAAGACAGTCATGTTCCAATCTCAACTTTCATTACAAACCAAACATTAATTTACATGTTTTAAGAAAAAAAACTGTATTGTGTGCTAGTCATCAGTCTGCTCCTGAATGCTCTTGTTTCATCTGTGTGAGTATGTGTGTGTGTTTGGATGGATGTGTTTGTAAGTGTATGCGAGTCTAATAGCTCCTGGTGGTCTCGTACATCTCTGGGAAGGGGAGGCTGACGTGTCCACTTCCAGCGACAAGAGGCAGGATTCCAGCATTGGGAACAACATTCCATGACAGCGATAGAGTGATGTTCTTGTTGCCTCTGGAGACGAGATAGACATGATCACCAGGTTTTAATCACCATTAAGAAAAGATGTGGAGTGCTGAAGTTTTACTTATTAATCGTGATGCGTGAAATAGCAAAACCTAATGGGTAGCTTGCCATTAACAATACATTTACAGAGGTGTGTGTACGTGCATGCGAGTGTATTTCTAACCTGAGTCCGTTCCCATCGTCAAAGAAGAAGTATTTCGACTTCATGTCTCTGAGGTTCAGCTTGGTGTTTTCACCTCGAAGGACGATCTTATCCCAAAGCACCACCTGATTCAGAGACTGACACACACACAAACACACAGATAAGTGTCTTTCAGGTTACATGACAGCCCACTGACATTGAGAGTGTGTCTGTTAATAGACTGATGGAACCACTAATGTTTGAAAAGTTGTGTTCATTATGTGTTTTTTTTGGAGCAGACAAGTGGAAGACTCATCCTACCACAATTTTAAAATTATCCAAAATAATATGAAAATCTCTAAGATAGTGTTTTGTCTCTATCTAATATGTATCTCTTTAAAACATTACATGGCCTGGAACCAAGCAGTGTCAAGATAATTTAATCTAACAGTAAATGTCAGTATATGTATGATGTATTCAGGGTTCCAGGAATATAAGAACTATTTAAATGGTTTACTCTTGAGCCTTAATAATGTCTAGAATATACTGATTGTTTTCTCATTGCAGTTTTCCCCCCACAGCCTGTAACCATCTCTCCATTAATCCACTTTTATAAAGATGTACAGTTAAATTTATGGTTAATGTTATTAGTTCTTCAGGGCTTAATGCTGCTTGGGTTTACTCTTGTATGTTGGATTTTTATATTTTTTACTTTAAATTTCTAACTGGCTGGACAAATAAAATGTATTAATGATGAATTATTCTTTTTTTTTCCTGATAAAGTTTGAAAAACACTGCAACATGCCCATCACTTTAAAACATAAGTCATTATGTCTATCCAAGCGTACAAAACTCTAACAATTTATTTTCACCTAAAATAATATTTAACTATTCATTCAGCCCTAATCAGAAGAACACCTGTTCTGCCCATAACTCCACTTCTGTCTCTCTTTTTGTGCGTGCGTGGGTTAAATAGCACTTACATTACTCTTTGAGGCATACTCAGCAGACAGATAAAGAAAAAGCTGTTTCACGTTCCAGTCGAAAATTGGCTGCAGATGTAGCAAAGTTAAGAAACCATGACCACCACCACAGACACCATGACCACACCAGCAGATCCTGGGACTGACATGGTCATTATACAACACACAGATGTATTTACTTGTAATGGACCTCAGTGAAATAGTTCAAATGAAAAATGTCACTCAGTCTGGATATTCTGTAAACAGATTCTGGAAGGACCAGATATCAGTATATGGATGGACAGAGAGAATGTCAGTGTTTCAAGAATATTAGAAACATTTCAATGGAACATTCTGAGCCTTAACAATGATAAATATCACAGTCAAAACATATCTGAGGAGTTTAAAGGATATTAGCTGAGAGGTCAAAGGTGAGGAAACCCAGGTCACTGCGCTCTCTGGGTCCTGTGAAGTCATCAACATTCTTCCTGTTCATGAGAGAGAGAGAGAGAGAGAGAAGGGAGATGAGTATGAGGGATGATGGAGGAAACAGCACCAGACATTCTGAAAGCAGGCTGATGTGCGCTTCAGGATGATGTGCGCTGCAGGATGTTGTGCGTGACTGCAGAGAGCTGCTGGAGAACAGGTGACATGCAATCGCTGGGATTAGAGAAACCGAGAAACGCTCCTTTAGCTGTATGGACATGAACATTTTAGGAACCAAAACCACGTCTCAACGTTTCAGTACTGTGACTCCACAGTCACTGCAGGTTGGAGTTCAAGGCTTGACACAGTTTAAAACAGCGTTCACATCCATCAAAGCTGAGCGAGACTTGCATTAAATTACAAATGTAATGAAAAGGTTTAGAGATGTTGATTCTATTACTGTAAACAGGGCAGTTTGTTTTAGCCCTTATCTTTCAAATCCAAATCGGAACAAGTGTAAATGTGGCGTCTTGAACGAGACCTGATCTGGACAGTGAACTGAAACGTGTGTTTGACTGAGTAAAGGTTTCACAGGTTTAAAGGTGGTTTTCAAACCGTATTCAGTCTCAAACTACGACGCCTACCACTGCCACAACAGGGAGAGGAGCACTGTCCAATCAGACACTGACTTCTGTCATAGGAGACAATTAGAATGGCACCTCTCTATCTCTCACTTCCTGTAAATCTTCCTCCTGTGTGTCGTGCCTCCGCCAGCAGCTGTGAGATGGAGATGTTCAGTGTAATCCATCTCTGTGTGAGCTAACCTCAGGTGGCACAGGTTCACACTAGGACCGGCTGCTACAACGTAGCGTCCCACAAGCACAGCATCAGACCCCGAACAAGAAACGAACACGTCCGTAATCACACATACAACCGCCGTAAACATCATGCAGTGTTGTGCTAGCATCTTTATGCTAACGGCTGCCGCTCTTACAGCATGACTTTGGAGACGTGGACGTCCACAGGAACTCTTCTGTCTTTGAAGGCAGTGGTGACGAAGCAGCCAAACGTTAGAGCCGCCATGACGCTCAAAGAGAAGGCGAACAGAGAGTTCGCTCTGGACAGAACCGTATTCATGGTGGAGAGTCGAGAGCCACACCGATTCAGACACTGTTCGAGGCTAAGCTAGCAGCTGAGTACAAACAGGAAGTGTCAAGCGTTAGGCCACAAAGACGTACCTCCTGTTACTTTGTTTCAGAATAAAATTACCAGCATTACAGTATCTGGGACCAATATATATATATATATATATATATATATACAGTTGGAGCCATACTGATCAATTATCCAGTCAACAATATTTAATCGGACACTAATTTGAGAGTAATGTAATTATTTTTGCCTAAAAATATATAATTAGCAGTTGAAAGTTGACCACAGAGGATCTTTATTTATAGTGTTTTCAGCAGACGCACAACATATATCAAACAATATTCAAAAATAACAGTTTTGGACAAATAACAAAACAATCTGTTGTGATGACTGCAATGACATTAGAAAGTTTAACAGGATGTGTCAAAAATCATTCACTCACTTACTACTCACTATATAGTATGGACTAGTTAGAGGACTAGTTAGTCCAGTATAAAGTGGATTATATAATACCGGACTATATAGTCCTTTATATAATGGATGATATAATAGTGGACTTTAATGTCAGCAACTATCTACGTAAAGGGTAATATATTTACTTCCGGTTTTGTGTGTATCACCGTTTACTTGATGCAGCAGGAAACAGGAAATACTTTTGAATGGGAGCGATGAATAGGCGGAAGTTGTCAACTAAATGAAAGCTTTATTAACACCACAGAGATATTACAAAACAACAACAAAAAACAGTACACGAAAAGAAATGAGTGTCTAACAACAACACAACTGAAACTGTATGAAAGGAAAGTGTAGATGCACTTACACTACATGTAAATATTAAGAAGGAAGGAACCATTAAATACATTTTACAATGTTTCGTAAACCTTTTTGTTTTTCAATATTTTAAATACAGAGATAGAATGATTGATGTTCAATAATGAAAGTTTTCATAAGGAAGTAATCAGGCTTCGTGAATGTGATTCACAATTTATCAATAAAACCACAGCTTCTATAACAGGGACCATGATCTTATCCCAGATTAATCATGAGATTTTATTTCAAAGGTGTACTAAATACAGGTTTAAATGAATGAGAACATGACCAGGCCTGCTCTTTACTGAAGCAACATAGATCGGAAACATTGGAACTTAAGTTGTGAAATAATACATGGCAAAATAAGTGAATAAATCACTAAATTTGTATTATTATTATTACTGTTATTCTTCTTGTTACGGTTATTCTTATTAAGGCAGAACAGCTCTGCTGGACGGGATGCATCCTGTTCACACATCAGCAACCTGTTGCATTTATCGTCCCTCTGGCACATCTGGAACCACTGGGCTGGCTGCAGGTAAATGTTAATCTAAAAATCTCACAGAGTAAGGCTGCCAAAGTTTGACCTACTTTAAAAAGCTGAAGTCAGTAGCTCCAGTCTATACATAGCAGCTGCTCCTTAGGTTACATCGCTATGTTGTGTATGCTTGTGGTGGCACTACCTGAAGACTTGCTGTGAAACAGGTTGTTTAAAGTTAGACTGATAGCTCCAACATCGGCTACTTGGTGTTACTTGTCAAGTCAGTTAATAAGGGCCACCTCAGGGATGAAATGGAGGCTCTCTCCTCCATCACAACAATCCACTTGTATGTTGTAACCATATGAAAATTTAGATAAGACAAATGATGTAGTCTAATAATAAAAACCAGTATCATTTTCATGGAGAGTAGGTCAATGTGGTGGAGTGATATAATGTTAAACGTTTTCAGGATACTTGGATCTGTGATTAAACATGTCGCCGATCGTTCACCAGTCTGGTGCGGACAGTCCAATATTCTTTGCTGCAGTCGGCATGGCTCTTTGGTGGGGCCTGCTCGGGAGTCAAAACAGTTGGGTGTGGAGAGGAGGGTTCAGACATGTCAAGACATGTTCACTAATCTCAGTGGGAGAGCAGGATCATAACATTACCCATATCAATATAAATGAGCAGCATTGCATCCATATCAGCCACAATTAACTCTGTATCTGATCAACACTCAACATGGCCCTTATCGTTCATGCCTCAAATTGCTCATGTAACCTCTCAGCTGGACTGAATTATTGTATTCATTTATACACACTAAAAAACAACAGGGCAATATGTATTTCAATTACATATACATTTTCAATGAAACTTTTAAAAAACAAATTCAAGGTAAGATTCTTTACTGAAATGTTTTCTATGATGTTGAGTTATTGTGAATAAATCTTGAGAATTATTTGATTAAATCATGTTAAACTTTTACATAAATATACATATTTAACACACAATTTATTAAATAATATCCCTCTCTATGATTTATTCACACCTACTTAACATGATAGGAAATTCTTCATTAATGTGACCCTTTATATCAGGGTCAGCAACTTGCGGCTCCGGAGCTGCATGCGGCTCTTCAGCCCCTCTGCAGTGGCTCCCTGTACAGTGTTGTGCACGTTGCGCATATATTTTTACCGCGAAGGGTGAACTTAACGTATCAGTTTTCATATGGTGAACGTGAGTGAACTTCACGTTCACATTCATTTTTTAAATCATCATCTTATCAGGCCAGGGTCGCAACGGAGCCGGGGCGCAGAGCCGGGTCGCAGAGCCGGGGCACCCAGTGGTGGTTCCACTTGGAAATGCTCCCCGGGCGAGACCCCCTCCGAGCGCCCTGCCGCAGGATGAGGTGCGCTGCAGGATGATGTGCGCGGCACGATGATGTCAGCCACAGGATGAAGTGCGCCACAGGATGATGTGTGCTGCAGGATGATATGCCGGCAGGATGATGTGCGCTGCAGGAGGATGTGCGCCAAAGGATGAAGTGCGCAACACGATGATGTAAGCCGAAGGATGAAGTGAGCCACAGGATGACTTGCGCCACAGGACGATGTGCGCTGCAGGATGATGTGCGCTGCAGGATGAAGTGCGCCACAGGATGATGTGCGCCACATGTTGATGTGCGGTGATGATGATATGCGCTGATGAAGTGCGCAGCAGGATGATGTGAGCCACATGATGATGTGCGGTGATGATGATATCCTGCAGGATGATGTGCGCCACAGGATGATGTGAGCTGCGGGATGATGTGAGCTGCAGGATGATGTCAGCCACAGGATGAAGTGCGCCACAGGATGATGTGTGCTGCAGGATGATGTGCCGGCAGGATGATGTGAGCTGCAGGAGGATGTGCGCAGCAGAATGATGTTCGCCACAGGATGATGTGCGCCACTTGATAATGTGCGCTGCACGATGATGTGAGGTGATGATGATATGTGCTGCAGGATGATGTGAGGTGATGATGATATGTGCTGCAGGATGATTTGCCCCGCAGGATGATGTGCACAGCACGATGTGCACCCCAGGATGATGTTTGCTGCACAATGATGTGCGCTGCAGGATGATGTGCGCCGAAGGATGAAGTGTGCCACATGACATGTGCACGGCATGACAGTGCGCCATAGGACGATGTGGGCCATGTGCGCCCCAGGATGATGAGCGCCGCAGGCTGATGTGCGCTTCAGGATGATGTGCGCTGCAGGATGTTGTGCGTGGCAGGATTATGTGTGCAGCAGGATGATGTGCGCCACAGGTTGAAGTGCTCTGCACGATGATGTGAACCAAAGGATGAAGTGCGCCACAGGATGAAGTGAGCCACAGGACAATGAAGTGCGCTGCAGGATGATGTGCGACACAGGGTGATGTGCGACACAGGATGATGTGCTGTGATGATGATATGCGCTGCAGGATGATGTGCGCTGCAGGATGATGTGCGCTGCAGGATGATGTCAGCCACATGATGATGTGCGCCACAGGATGATGTGTGCTGCAGGATGATGTGCCAGCAGGATGATGTGCGCTGCAGGACGATGTGCGCGGCAGGATGATGTACGCCGAAGGATGAAGTGCGCCACAGGATGACTTGCGCCACAGGACGATGTGCGCTGCAGGATGAAGTGCGCCACAGGATGATGTGAGCCACATGATGATGTGCGGTGATGATGATATGCTGCAGGATGATGTGCGCCACAGGATGATGTGTGCCACACAATGATGTGCTCTGCAGGATGATGTGCGCCAAAGGATGAAGTGTGCCACAGGACATGTGCACGGCCTGATGATGTGCGCCATAGGACGATGTGGGCCATGTGCGCCCCAGGATGATGTGCACCAGGCTGATGTGCTTCAGGATGATGTGCGCTGCAGGATGATGTGCGCCAACGGTTGAAGTGCGCTGCAAGATGATGTGCACCCAAGGATGAAGTGCGCCACAGGATGAAGTGAGCCACAGGACATGAAGTGCGCTGCAGTATGATGTGCGACAGAGGATGATGTGCGACACAGGATGATATGCTGTGATCATGATGTGCGCCACAGGTTGAGGTGCGCTGCACGATGATCTGCACCCAAGGATGAAGTGCGCCACACGATAAAGTGAGCCACAGGACAATGAAGTGCACTGCAGGATGATGTGCGACACAGGATGATATGCCGTGATGATGATGTACGCCGCAGGATGATGTTGCGTCGATGATGATATGCGCCGCAGGAAGATGTGCGCCGCATGATGATGTGCGGTGATGATGTGCGCTGCAGGATGAAGTGCGCTGCAGGATGAAATGCGCTGCAGGATGAAATGCGCTGCAGGATGATGCGCGACACAGGATGATGTGCGACACAGTATGATGCGTGGTGATGACGATATGCGCCGCAGGAAGATGTGCGCCGAATGATGATGTGCGGTGATGATGTGCGCCCAGGATAAAGTGCGCTGCAGGATGAAGTGCGCTGCAGGATGATGTGCAACACAGGATGATGTGCGACACAGGATGATGTGCGGTGATGACGAAATGCGCTGCAGGATGATGTGCGCCGCAGGATGATGTGCGCCACTTGATAATGTGCGCCACTTGATGATGTGCGCCACTTGATGATGTGCGGTGATGATGATTTGCGCTGCACGATGATCTGCACCCAAGGATGAAGTGCGCCACACGATAAAGTGAGCCACAGGACAATGAAGTGCACTGCAGGGTGATGTGCGACACAGGATGATATGCCGTGATGATGACGTGTGCGGTGATGATTATATGCGCCGCAGGAAGATGTGCGCCGCATGATGATGTGCGGTGATGATGTGCGCTGCAGGATGAAGTGCGCTGCAGGATGAAATGCGCTGCAGGATGATGCGCAACACAGGATGATGTGCGACACAGGATGTTGCATGGTGATGACGATATGCGCCGCAGGAAGATGTGCGCCGCATGATGATGTGCGGTGATGATGTGCACCCAGGATGAAGTGCGCTGCAGGATGAAGTGCGCTGCAGGATGATGCGCGACACAGGATGATGTGCGACACAGGATGATGTGTGGTGATGACGAAATGCGCTGCAGGATGATGTGCGCTGCAGGATAAAGTGCGCCACTTGATGATGTGCGCCACTTGATGATGTGCGCCACTTGATGATGTGCGGTGATGATGATTTGCGCTGCAGGATGATGTGCGCCGCAGGATGATGTGTGCCGCACAATGATGTGCGCTGCAGGATGATGTGCACCGAAGGATGAAATGTGCCACAGGACATGTGCGCTGCAGGACGATGTGGACCAATGTGCGCCCCAGGATGATGTTCGCTGCGGGATGATGTGCGCCCCATGATGATGTGCGCTGTAGGATGATGTGCGGTGATGATGATAGGCCCGGCAGGAAGATGTGAAACACGATGATGTGTGCCGCAGGATGATGTGCGCCGCAGAATGATGTCAGCCACAGGATGAAGTGCTCCACAGGATGATGTTCGCAGAAGGATGAAGTGCGCCACAGGATGACGTGCGCCACAGGACGATGTGCGCTGCAGGATGATGTGCGCCCCAGGATGAAGTGCGCTGCAGGATGATGTGTGCCACATGTTGATGTGCGGTGATGATGATATGCGCCACATGATGATGTGCGCTGCAGGATGATGTGCCGGCAGGATGATGTGCCGGCAGGATGATCTGCGCTGCAGGACGATGTGCGCCATGTGTGCGCACTTAATCCTGTTGCGCACTTCATCCTGCTGCAATCATCCTGCGGCGCACACATCATCTTGCAGCGCACATCACGGTGCGGTGCACATATACATCATCCTGCAGCGCACATCATCATCACCGCACATCATCCTGCGGCGCACATCATCCTGCGGCACACATCATCCTGCGGCGCACATCATCGTGTGGCGCACATCATCTCATCCTGTGGCGCACATCATCCTGAGGCGCACATCATCCTGCAGAGTAGAGGTAAACTAACCAGGGACAAATCCCCAAAAAGAAAAGTCTGGGAGGTAAATAGAGAGTTTGATTCTGCGTGGACGGATTCATTTGCTTTCACTGCCAACGATGCAGTGTTACCTGTATTCTTGATATGTGGCGAGTGTTACGCACCTGGCCTAGGGGCGCCAGGCTGCACAACAAAAAGACGGGAGACAACAGTTTCTCAATCCAAATAAGTATTTAATCAAACCAAACCAATCCAAGTGCTCAACTTATAATAAAAGTATGGGATGTGGAAGTCAGTAAGTCCGTATGGTGGAGTGTGTGTGCATGAGTGGATTATAGGTGTGTGTTGTTTCAATATAAGTGTTGAAAGGTGTGCATGGCTCTGGAGCTGCAAAGAACAGAGAGGGAAGGACTGGGGAAGCAGACTCTTATATCGCGTTGGCACCCGGGCTCAGGTGCACGCCAATCACTCCTAATGACCAATCAAGAAGGTCTCTGCTCCCCAGTCCTAGAAACAAATGGAAGACACAACATACAGGGAACCGTCACACCCCCCCCCCCCCCATAAAGACGGAGTCCCAAAGGGATCACCGGCAACCCATTTAACATTAGATAAGTATATACTATCTACTCTCTAACATACCCAACCTCTACTCCAATGGCCGCCTGCCCACTGTCACAGGCCTCCACCCCAGCAACCAGGGTCACGTTGCCTACCGCCGCGTCCAGGGTCACGTTGCCTCCCGCCGCGTCCAGGGTCACGTTGCAACCCGCCGCGTCCAGGGTCACGTTGCAACCCGCCGCGTCCAGGTTTTGAAGGAGGTAGAGGACCTACACAGTCTATTATTAAATGTTCAAACGGCTGGCTAATTGCCGGGATGGGATACCATGGTACTGGTTTCAACTTTTGATTAGGCTTGTCAGTTAACTGGCATGTATGACAAGTTTTGATAAATGCTGACACATCTCTCTTCATACGAGGCCAAAAGAAATGCCTAAGTAGTCTATCGTAAGTTTTTCTCACACCAGCATGTCCAGACTCATTATGCGCTACTTTTAACACTAACTGGCGAAGTTTCTCTGGCAACACAATTTGGAACACTGGTTCACCCACAAACCTTCCTTTATGTGACAGCCATTTTCTCACCAACAATGAGTCCTGCAGAAAATACCCACAAGCACTGTCAAATAGCTCCTCCTCTGGCCGTACCAATGGAAATATCTCCTTCAGATAGGCATCAGCCTGCTGTTCCGCAACCAGATCTGAATGGGTTATGGACAATGGAAAATCAGAAAGAGGTATCGAAAACTTTTCAGATACCTTTGTCTTAATTGAATCATTTAAATGAGATTTCTTTTTTAACTTAGCCATTGCACGGGTCACCGCACACGCTGTAAAAACCTCTGGGAAGTCATGTTCACATTCATCAGCTTCCTCCGTTACCAAGGTCACCACTGCCGGCGGCGGCGGGACCCCAGCGCAGACCTTAGCACCCCCCAGGTCGTTGCCCAGGATCAGCGTCACACCCGGAATAGGCAGTGCTGGGCGCACAACGAGCTTTGCTTCTCCCTGGAACAGTTCACATTTTAGGACAACATTATGCAAGGGAACCAACAAAATATTCATGTCTATGCCCCGGATAGGAACCTTATCACCAGTGTCAGAAACATTAGTCAAAGGGAGAACACCAGCTTGAATGAATGAATCAAAAGCCCCAGTGTCCCTCAAAATAGTTACCGGTACTTCTTCCCCACCCTGCACCAAAGACACAGTCCCCTGCATGATAAATGGACGGTAAGAATTCAGAGCTACAACCGATGTATCCTCATTTGAACCGAAAATAGGTGTAACAACAGTGGACACCCGACGAACTGGAGCTGCCGTAGCAACCCCTTTTGGTTCCCAATGACCCGCCTTAGGGGAATTTAACAAGAAGCAATCTTTTTTCCAGTGCCCCCATTTGTTACAGTGATGGCAAACCTTCCCCGAGTCACGCACATCCCTACTGTTTTTGCCGTTACGTCTGGAATTGACGGGCAGAGGTTTATTAAATCGGCCATTCGACTCACTGGCAGCAACATAATTGCCACCGCCCGCTCTTAACTCTCCACGGTGCGTTAAGACAAAGTCATCTGCGAGCGCCGCCGCATCTGCTGCGTTGCGTGCTTTCTGCTCACTGATATATGTTGCCACACGAGCTGGAACAGAATCTTTGAACTGCTCCAAAATCATCAAATCTTGTAAGCCTTCGAAATCTTCCACCTCCGAGGTGTTACACCAGCGGTTAAAACTCGTCGTCAAATCACGTGCAAATTCCAAATGACTTTGTCTGTCATGTTTCTTCCAAAATCGAAACCGCTGCCTATACGCCTCAGGAACGAGCTCGTATGACTTCAGTACCACCGCCTTAACACGGGCATACTCTTGACTGTCAGCCGCATTCATAGCCGAAAAAACCTCTTGCGCCCTGCCTGTTAAGACGCACTGCAGCATCAATGTGCGCGCCGAGTCAGGCCATTTACGCACATCTGCCACCCTCTCAAACATGGCAAAGAATGCCTCAGGATCACGTTCGGAAAACTTGGGCACCAGACGTAGATTGCCACTAATGTCAAACCCCCCTGCAGACCGTTCTGCAGGTTCTGAAAACACTTGTGCAGCCGCTGAAATCTTACCATCCCCTATCAAGTCCAATCTATTTTGCTCTACCTGCAACTTAGCCTGTTCTGTCTGCTGTTTCATTTTTTCAATGGCATACTCACTATCTAGCCTAAGTTGTTCCTGATCAGTTTGTAATTTAGCTTGAAAAATGATTAATTCTCTTTGTTGGTGGTCCCGCTCAGTTTGTACTTTAGCTTGCAAAATGATTAATTATTTTTGTTGGTCAAACGTCAACCCTGACATAGCTGCTGGTGAAGGCACCGCCATTGCGGCACCTACTGCGGGAGAAAGAGACGCCTCCTCTTTCTTATTCCGTTCCTCAGTTGAAACCGCTATACCACATAGCTCTTTTCTCAAGACTTCCAACAATGTCTCCTTTAACCTTCTATCACTAGCTTCAATTTTCAATCCAACACGATCTGTAATGTTCAGCAATTGATCTTTGGTGCATTGATTTAAGCGCTCCACCGAGGGAGACTGAACAACGTCATCCACTGTCACCATCCTGGGTATTGTGCGCTTTAAGAGCCTCCTAGCTGGCAAACCAAACAAAAACAAACAAACAAAATACAATACAAGTGTCCCCCTAGCCTATATAAACCCCAGCTAACTCCACCCTCTTCGTGTGCCGGTTGCGGAGGATTTCTACGCACTGAAGGCCACCGCAAAGGCCTAGCTCATACCAAAGGGGAGGAAAGTCAACCAATAACTGGCGACCCGCATGCCCCCCTTAGCCGTGCCCCCAAGTCGAGATATTCAGTACGAACTTCTCGCTACTGCCGCACCTGACTTACCTAGCCACCCCCCGGCCTAACCCAACGAGCTATTTTACCCAGGCAGCTAAGCGCACCTACCAGGGACACTCGTATCAACAAATACAAAAAAAAAAAACAGCCAGGCAGCTTTTGACGTCCCAAATGACGTTTACTTAGCTGCACAACTACCAGAAATAAACAACTCTCCAACCGCACAAAATGAACCAACCAGCTACCGTACTGTACTGAAATAACCAAACCTAATCAAATTAACTCAAATTTAAACAGATTAATTCAACTCATAACAATTAACTGCATCTCCCCAAAGTCCGAATAACAAGCCTGTAACATTGCTTTGTCTACTCACCGGACTGTTGACCAAACAATGGAACGACGGAACCTCCATTCACAAATCCAATACAGGAGGGAGACTAAATTGACGCTCCAAACTCACTGTACAACCAAATTACCGGACGAGCCCCCACTTTGTTACGCACCTGGCCTAGGGGCGCCAGGCTGCACAACAAAAAGACGGGAGACAACAGTTTCTCAATCCAAATAAGTATTTAATCAAACCAAACCAATCCAAGTGCTCAACTTATAATAAAAGTATGGGATGTGGAAGTCAGTAAGTCCGTATGGTGGAGTGTGTGTGCATGAGTGGATTATATGTGTGTGTTGTTTCAATATAAGTGTTGAAAGGTGTGCATGGCTCTGGAGCTGCAAAGAACAGAGAGGGAAGGACTGGGGAAGCAGACTCTTATAGGGCGTTGGCACCCGGGCCCAGGTGCACGCCAATCACTCCTAATGACCAATCAAGTAGGTCTCTGCTCCCCAGTCCTAGAAACAAATGGAAGACACAACATACAGGGAACCGTCACACGAGGAATTAGCAAACACAAAAAAAATGTAATGTTTTAAAACATTTCCAGAGCAAGCACACAGCATCTGCTGAATAGTACCAAGCTGGAGATGAGCAAAAAAAGCATAGTTCTGTTTTTTATTTATTTCAAAGGAGGTCTACACATGTATTATGTTCTCCTCTTCATAAGAGTTTGGTGTTTTTTCCTTTTTTGTAACAGTGGAAATTGCAGTTTAATGTCTACAGTATTTTTTATTTTCGTTCTATAATTTAATAAATGCATCAAACTATAGTTTTTATATATATTGTATAACTATATGTTACTTTATAACCTGTGTTATAAAATATGGTTTGCGGCTCTAGACAGATTTAATTTGAGGAAAGAGGGGGCAAAATGGCTCTTTCCATAGTAAAGGATGCCTACCCCTGCTTTATATTGACCTTATGTAATACAGTAATATGGAAATTGAATATGTAATGATTGAGTACAGTGACATGGATCCTATTACTGATCCACATGAAAATATGATAGATAGATAGATCGAACTGTATTTATCCATATATCGGGGTAATTCCCTTGTTACAGCAGCAGGCATGTCAGAATGAGGCAGAAAAGAGAATAAAGAAATATAAACAGGACAATAGATTTAATATAAATAATTTAGACATTAAAACAAAAACATTAAAAAAAAAAATATTCATAAAATAAAATAAAAATGTAACCCTTATCTGTCTTTGGTTTTCCTGGGCTTTTCCGACCCTCTGCTTACAGTGCTTTATATGCATGGTGATGTTGTCTTAACTTGACATGTTACATAACAGACCTCTGCCTCCTCTGTGGGTTGATACATCCAATGTCTTGTTAATATGAAGCCATGTTTGCAGGGACCTGGGCCCCAAGGGAAAGCCCTGAAAGGTTCACTTTGTGTGAACAGCTTACACTGTGTAGGAATTGTATTCAGTGAAGTGAAGCTAAGACTGACCCTCTCATGTTTTGGTCCTGATCCCTAAGACCCAACGTTGTATATGTATTTATTACTAGTAGTTATCGTATCAGGGACATTCATTTTTTTCTTTGTACCTCTAAATGCAATTGTCACACAGACAACCAACGCCTTATTGTATGAGGCTTGAAAACAACAGTATTGAGTATTTGTATTCTCATGATTTGTTTTATTAGTCGAGCGATTACCTAACCATTCTTTGAATTAAGCATTTCTTCTAAAAAAGATATTCTTGAACATATATTTCCCTGAAAATAGAAACCAAGCTCATCACCATTCTGTAAAAAACAAAATGATATGCTCATGTCTTGTTTAGTCAGGCATTTTTTATTTTACACTATCAGGACAAAAATATCCTCAGCCCTAGACACGTGCGCGCACACGTGAGGCGGTCACGTGGGTTGAACACAACAACAAACCCGTCCAGCCAATCACATCGCCCCCCCAGCGCTCAGGCGGTCTCGAGCTGGGCTGCTGCAGTCAGTGGACGATGAGCTGTGAGCGCAATAGGAGCAGCATGCCCGAGGTCCCGTCCGGAGCTCCGGAGGTGTCCCGGAAAAGAGCCGCCGAGTCCGGCCCGCCTTCCGAACATATACCGAAGTGGAAGAAAGTCTGCTGGGGCATCCTGACCAGCCAAGGTCGGTGCATTCTGAGCTGGGCCGGTTGAAATCTCTGGCTGTTGCTATTGAAAACAAGCAGATCTGGATGGAAATAATATAGTGTGGTGAAGTGACACGCCGTCCGTTCTGTGCTTGACTTTTGATGCTGAGGCCTCAACATATTTACATCTCAGCCTAATCCTGTCCAGCTCCACAGCAAACTTAACAATAAGAAATTATATCAACATGTCATCTCTAGATCAAAACTCCAAAATCCACTTATTAGACATACAGGCTGATAGAGAGTAACCTACATTGCTTTCTCCTTTTTCACATTGAAGTTTTAAAAATGGTGGTGTCACATGCTGAATTTAGAGAATACGAAAATTATAGTGTACTGAACGCAAATTTTGTTCTTGTTGTGTAACCCATTTGTTTGTTGTTGGCATTTAAACTATTGTTTGTGATTCCAACCATTGCTGGTTTTCATTTAGTTTTTCCAAAGTGTATTTTTATTAATCTAATACACTTTTGTTTCCATACTTAGTGGTCTTATTTAATTAGTTACTACATCACACTAACCTCTCTAATGTGATGGCTTGAGCTGCTTCTCTTTGGGCGTCTGATGTCAGGGGGTCCTGATGATGATGATGATGAAGTTGATTGTGTCCTGACATGTGGTAGAGACATATTTGGCTTGTAGAGGCGTAATTTTTCCCAGTTGTCAAACTGAAGGAGGATCATGGATCCTGATGGTGGATCCTGATCATGGTGGCAGCTGATCGTGAATTATCAGCTGCCTAGATTTCTTAGATATACAGTGTGCCTACTCACATATACTACTGTTATTGTATAATACCTCCATCATTACAATTGTCATTGCTGCTCCTTCATCGCCTTCAGACGTTTGCTTTTGTATAAATACTTGAAACATTGATACATTGCTCCATTTCTGTTAGACGCTGTCTTCTCACATGAATGGTGTTAAGACCGTAATTTTGTTTATGTTCTCTGTAACACGCAGCATTTTGCCTCTCTGTTAATAGGGTTGTACCCTTACTGGGGGTTAGGGGCAGAGCATGTCACACCTTGTTTAGCCCTATGAGACCAATGTTGATAGCTGAAGGGCTATTGAATTAAATATTTATTGATTGATTGATTAAACTCAGCAGTGATCTGACAAACAGAAATGTATAGCTGGACAGGTTTTGTTACGACAGGAGAACAATAGACATTTCTTGAAGTGAAGCTGGAGGTCTACACAGGTCGTCATCTGTTGACCAGTAGAGTGACTGAGAAGGAGAAGTTGAAATACTCCCTAGAATGATTAATTAGATTGCTACACCAGTTTGATTTAAGGCTTTTAGAATCAAATGTGTAAAACCACAATAAAGTAGGGTTTTGTTTTATTAAAATATGATCACAATGGCAGGATCATGTGTTCCATTCCAGCGGACTATGTGCTGTACCTTTCTGCTGGTGTTTTCTCCCTCAGTGCTGTGAAGGCCTCCGGCTCACATGCTCAAATTATTCATGAACAGCAGACAAGTGATGTGGGGGTGGGCAGGGACAGAGGAGTGCATCGTATTGTAGTATCCATGTTCAAGTAATCTGTTCCTTTAAAAAGGTACTCCATTATAATATTTACATACACAACCAACACCAAATCAGTTGACATCAATTCTAAATGCATTAGTCCTGTAGTGCAAAAATGTAAACTAAGGTGGACAATCAGCAGAGTTTTACCTTTAATACTGCAGACTGTATCAGTCCACTGTAGATGATGAAATTACACTAATGAGCAGTACTGTTGTCTTGTAGAAAATCGGATTTCTCATAGATTTAGTTGACATGTTTTTGATTTTAAGATCAAAGTGCATGTCTTATATCACCCCACTTCAATCCCTATCTGTACCACATCTTCAAACCTATTTAAATATGTTTTCTTCAGTATATATGTGTATTCAAATTCTAAATTCAATGTATTTATTTAGTCACTCACAATAAGTGCCTCACAATGAATGTCTCATTCAGCGATTCCCATGCTGATGATGCAGCAGTGAAGGAGGGATTGATACCGCTTCTCACAGCTCTACTCCCTGAGCCATGCAGCACCCTAACGTCTATAGGGATGAACATTTAATGCATTACACTTTAATCAACGATTTAAGATTTGTATTCTTTCATCTAAAACAAAAAATAATTCAGATCGCTGAAACTAGCTAAATGACAATTCAGTCAAAAGATTTTGACCGAAACTCAATCCAAATTGACTGTCAAAATGAGCACGGTTAGTTAGCTGTTATTTTTAGGACTTGCAGTGTTGTGTGTGGGCTGAACGGGGATCTACACTCTGACAGACTCTATAAGGACAAGGAAATTTGTGGAGGTCCTTTCACTTCTGTTTCATTCGAGATGTCGTAAACGTACCAGTGGCTGGATGTGCCATGGGGAGACGGAGATATTGGTATGTTGGAGTTTGGGTATTCTGAGTGGAGTCACTGCTGCCACAGCTGTTGAGAAACAGCTCTAAATATAGTTAGAGAGCAATGCTACATATTCTGTATGTAACACATATTTTCCCTTCATTTAAAATGACATTCATATAGATATTCCTATTCAAAGCTACTATATGTACAATGTACAGGATTTTATCATCACAAAATAAAAATCTGAAAATCATATTGAAAATGAATCCAGTCTGTGTGTTTCTGACACCATCAGTTATTAGCCCTTTTTATCCAGCCTGTAAAAGTCAAGAATGTTATTCTACCTTATTGGTAGCAGTAGCCGCAGCAATGTATTTTTAAATTATTGTCTGTATTTATTATTTTGCTGTTTTTCATCTCTATAAATTGGACGAGAAAGCCAGTGAAATGCACCAAAACTAAATTTAAACGCTCCTATAGACTCTTAATATGAATGTGATGTCTTCATAACATTCATTTAAATGAAAAATTGCACTATTTCTTGTCTCTATGTTTCTGTGGGTCCAGGATCCTGGGCTGATTGCTCCCCTCTCCATGAAGCAGCTTGTCAGGGTCGACTGCTCGCTCTGCGCACTCTGCTGGCCCAGGTGACAAACACACACACACACACACACACACACACACACACACACACACACACACACACACACAACAGAAGCAATAAAATGAATTCCTTACACCACATTTAGTTAGTCAACTCTGTTTCTCATAAAAATGGCGGAAGAAGCCCTTGTTGTTAGATCGTTCTCATCACTTTCTGCTGAATCTGTAAATCGGGTCTGTCCTTTATCCTCCTAATTTTCTTTTTGGGATATTTTTGTAAAGAAACACTGAATTTTCCGCAGTTCCACTTGAACTCGCCATAACTTTGCCGGTCAGCTCACAGCAGAAGTTACTCAGTGATGGTGCATGTACCTGAGACGGCGTCACGAGTAGATCAATCATTAGATGAGTGTAAATCAATACTTTTTGGCTGTATATTAAAGTGGGAGGGACTTAAATTAAAGAGAAACCTCAGGTCCCATGGTTGCCAAAACTTGCCAAAACTCAGCATTCACATTCACATCCATTTGGCCGGCGTCCTACACCAGGAAGTATTTTGTAGTTAGAGAGGGAAGTCAATTAAAAACATTGACTATACAATCTTCATTGTAGATCAACCACTTTGCATATACTCTGACAAATGCAAGGTTTTTCTAACTTCACTCTGCTTTAATTATAAAAAGCTTTGCACACAACATCCAGCACACAAGCATTATAAAGTGACCATAGAACTGTTTGAAGAGGTCTCACTAATGACAAAGAGTAATTCTGTAGTAACTCTGGAGCGTTATCACAGGAGAGAACCATTCATTTCAACGGACACTGACCTAGTACCTTTATGATATTAAAAATGACTTATCCATATAAACAAGACTGAACTGGCTCATATTGATAGCTCAAGTTTAGTCATGCTGTAAAGACAGGAAGCTGTAGATGTGAGAAAGGTGCCAATACTCTGTTGTTTAATAATTCATTCAAATTAGAAAGGATAACTGAATGAAGTCAAACAGACAGATAGATGATAAACAAGGCAGCTTGCGTCTGTGCATATGGTCATAATGTTTTTATTTTTTAGGGATATCACGCTAACATCATCACTTTTGATCATGTGACCCCTCTCCATGAAGCCTGCCTATCTGGACACGTAGCCTGTGTCAGAGCATTAATAAATGCTGGAGCTAATGTAAGTATTCTTCTTTTCACCACCACCATTATTCTATGTGTGTGTTTGTGTGTTTATGTGTGTGTGATATAGTAACTTGGCATTGCTCATATTTTTGCGTCTCTCCAGGTAAATGCTGCTACCATCAATGGCGCCACTCCTCTGTACAACTGTTGTGTTTCTGGAAGTGTCAGCTGTATGGAACTACTGCTGCAGAATGGAGCACACACACACACGTCACACACACACTTCCCGTCAGCTCTGCACGAAGCCTGCAAGAGAGGTAAATACATGGGAACGGGAACCTTGTATGCAGGATGTGACTGAACAGTTTTGTACCGAGCAGGGTAGCTACAGTTGGATTTGCACAATATCCAATCAGAAGATTTTGGTTGAATTTGGTTGAACCCCATGACTTAAGTTCTTTCTTCTGTAGCATTTTCAAACTGAAACTGATGAGCTAATGGCTACGACATCTATAAGTCAGGTTGTAATAATGTTCAATGAGTGGTCCAGCAGGGGGCAGTGTAATCTTTAAACCTCAATTCAAATACACTACTTTAAGATGCGATTAAGAAGCATTTATTAGTCCTAAACACATGCACAGACATTCTCATGCAGGTAGGGAAATTTAATCTCAGTGATGGTGCTGAGATGCTTTTAACCCATCTGGTGCAGGACACACAGAGCAGTGAGCAACAATGTACGGCGCTCGGGGAACAGATATTGGGGTAGTAAGGTACCTTGCTTAGGGGCACTAGACAGGGTAGGGAGACTCTTGGATTTTTGGACAGATCAATCCGGGTTCGTCTTTTGTTGTCTCTCCGTGGAGTCGAACCAGAGACGAACCAGAGACCTTCTCTGCCCATAGTCCAAGTTTCTGCCACTAGACCACCGCCTCTACTTAATTACATCATTGTGTATGTGTGTGTGTGTGTGTGTGTGCGTGTGTGTTCACAGGTAGCAGCCAGTGTGTAGAGTCCCTACTGACTCATGGGGCAGATCCAGACTATGAGGTGTCCGACCTGGGCTCTCCTCTCTACATGAGCTGTCTGCACCAACAAACAGCTTGCTCCAAGATTCTGCTGCACAGAGGTGTGTATCATTTACTTCAGTTTTTCGCCATTTCAGTCTGATGCACGTCTGTGTTCGCTTGGTTCACTCTTGTACTGTGGATAGGTACTGAGAGTTTTTATCCAGTGTGCAGCAATGTTACGTTTTTTTTCTTCTGTGTTGTACAAAGATACACTTGTTAAGTCCCATCAGATATATACTAACATGGCAGTTTAAATCTCTAGATACTTCTGGGTCTGTTGTTCTTTCAGATGATTGTTATGATTCCAATACTCAGACATTTTATTTGTGTGACTATTTATGAGCATTAACTGTGAGTAGTTCCACCAAAGAGCAACTTCTCCCTTTGCGTTTGTTTCATTTCAAGGATTTTCAAATGTCTGAATGCAGAATGTTTGTGACCCCCCCCCCCCCCCCCCCTCATCCCATATCATAATTATACTTTGGACATCTGTGGCAATTGTGACCACTGTAGCCTCTCTGTGAAGATGCAATGTGTCACTACTAGTCTTTTGAAGGATCCAGTCCCACTCGGTTCCACAGCAGAGGTTAACCCTGTCTATCTTCTCCTCCACTCTTGTCCTCTCCAGGAGCCAATGTCAATGCAGGCATAGGAGGAGACAGTCCTCTTCATGCAGCTGTCAGACAGGACGATGCTGATCAGGTGTCACTGCTGCTCGATTATGGAGCTGATGTCAACCTGAAAGATAGCAACAATCAGCGACCTGTGGAGTTAGCACCTCAGGGTGGAAAAACACAGCAGCTGCTACAAGCATTTGAAGGTACCACAACAACAACAGTCGACTGATGTGATTTCCAATACTGATGTGTACAAAAAGTTGAAATTAAAAAGGATTCTGTCTCTCTCCAGTTTCTCCGAGGAGTCTCTACCAGTTGTGTCGTATCCAGATCAGGAATCTGATTGGTCGATCCAGAATGAAGGATCTCCCCTCCCTTCCTCTGCCCTCCCTGCTCACCCACTATCTGGAGCACACATAGAGGGCACTCACACATACACGCACACAAACACAGACACACACACACAAAGCAATTGCTGCTTTTTCAGATTAAAATTGTTGATGTGCCACACATCCTTATTAACTACTTTACATGTCTACACATCATCTCCAGGGAGTTTCCCATGAGTTTGGCTGCTGCAACATCATTACTATCATCACACATTTAAATACAGTTTTAGTCTAGTGCACACTGTACCCTGATACATCTTACATTGCCTCTATGTTGCCATAACTACCACAGCCTCTCTTTTTTATGTTTATTTGGAAGGACTTCATAATCCCCGGTCAGATGATAGTCTGACAGCTGTTCCAGATGTTTGGCTCTTTATATTGGCTAAACATAAGATGTAATTTAGCGAAATGCTGGAGTATTTTTTCCAGTGACATCTGCTGGCCTTCAATTTTCTATAATTACATGTAAATACCAGTAAATTATCTCAGTCTCAGACCTCAGTGGTCTGTTCAGCAATCTCACTGCTGCGAACAATGAGGAGAATTACACTGTTAGTTTGCTCTACCAGCACACGCCAGTAGCTGAATGTATCTCAGCCCGTCATAAAGCTCTTTGTGTACTGTGTCAACATTGTCAAATAGTAATTCAGAATCAAGGATTTCATTGTTTGTGTAAGAAGTATTCAGGTATTTTACTTATTGTAAAAAGTGTGCTCCTTTACATGCAAGGAAAGTGTAAGTAAATTTATGATAGTATAATTAGTAAAATGTTCTGAAAGTATTACAAATACACTTTGCACAACTAAAACCAATGTGACTGGTACCCATCAGTAGTATATTGCTTCATTAGATTATCACTGCCCCCACATGAATGTTTAAGCAGCACTAACTTTATTTGTTCATTCATTGTTTGGTGTTTAAAAATGTAACTAGTGGAAATTCCGCTACCACCTCCATAATGGTTTGTTTTGTCCAAATTGCAAACTAATTGAAATGTAACTTTATCTAACCTAATCTCTGGAATGAATAAAACACATTTATATTTTATCAGACTGAATCTTTCTTGTTTTATCTCACAATTGAATGTTGAATCTAACCTGGAACGCCTTGGTACGTGCAGTTGCATCTTCTAAAGTGTAAATAAAATGTTACAACTTGTAAAATATGCACAAATCAATCAGCAGTGTAGTAAACACACAGCAAACATAATATTAACTCACAGTGAGTGGCAAGATGTTCTTTCTCATATAACATGGTGCAGACATTTTTACACACACTAAGTCACGACTCACAAAGACAATGTAAACATGCCATTTTTTACGGGTTGTAAGGCAGTTAGACCCATGACACTTGTGGAACGATATTAATTTACCTTTTTTTAAGTCACAAACACTTCACTAAGTCTGTTATGTGCAGATCTGCTCCTTGTTTTGCAGTGCTCCTGGAGCTCCTCCTTCAGCCCCTCCTTCTCCTCGTCACCTGGCACCTGCTGCTGCCTTAAAAGCCTGGGAGGCTTCACTCATGGCCCTCTCTTCAGGCAGGGCTGGATCCCATTCACCAGTCTGATTAACAATAAACCCAGTTTTCTTATAATTAATCCTTGTTTGTCTACTTTATGTTACTTCCGTCGAGCCGGGTTGTAACATATTGGGGGCTCGTCCCGTATCAATCTGGATGAGTTATTTTTCTTCTTGTCATGGTGAGTATGGTGAGCATTGAATCTGAGTGCTATGATTTTAAGTTGTGAGTGATCTCCCTGGTTAGTAAGGGAGTGTGCCAGCTGGGCAGAGCAATCTGTCCTTCCATCGGTGCACTATTTGTTATATTTACTTATTTATTTTTTTTCGAGGTAATCCTGGGTGGAGACTTGTTCTCTGGTGGGGGCGAGCATTTCAGGGCCTTGGTCACATGGCTGAGGTTAACTGAATTTTGCTTTAAAGAGGCCTCGAGCCCGGCACGCCTCAGAAGACAGTTAGGGTTAGTTTGAAGTTAGGCAGGTACCAGGGGGCTTGCTTAGATGATCATTTGCACTCGGAGGCTTGCTCACTGTGCTCAGCAGTGATTGATTTGTAAAGTTATTTGAGTTAGTGACTGCTTTATGGGGACAGTTGTGGTAACATGTCCAGGGTCCTAACTTTGTTTTGTAAAGCTTGTGGATTTGTCAGGTGCGGTGTGTGTGGTGTCTAGCTTGACCTTGTGGGCTAGTTTTCCCGGAGGTTGTTGTTGCCTTGGTCTTGATTACCAGCAGGGTCCATTTTGGTAATGGGTTTTTATGGGTAATATTTTGTGCTACTTAGTAGCTAGATGGGAGTTACTAGGCCTATCTCTGTGATCATGGTTTCAAGAATCATTTAGTAGAGAGAATTTGTGTTAAGCTGTAGTGTTGGATGAGGTGTGTATTGGGCGTACTGGTTTAAGTTGAAACCTTGGGTAGCGGCGATTGGTGTATTTTGTATGTTTGGTTACTGAAGTTATCTGGTATGGAGGCCATCGATGACTTTATTAGTGCACCCTCGGAGGAGTTGCTTTGTCAGCTCACTAAAGAACAGCTCCTTAGCCTTGCCAGCCATTATGACATTGAGATTGCCAGTGGTGATAAACGTCTTAAAGATAATTTAAAAGAAGCACTTAAGGCTAGCCTAGCAGAAGGAGGCGTCCTAAAGCCGTCTGCTTTACCAGCATATCAGCATCAAATGTCAGATGCTGTGCTGGAGTTCAGGTTGAAGGAGTTGGCGTTTCGAGAATTAGAACTAGAGGATAAAGAAAAAGAGCGTATCCTTAGGGAAAGACAAATGCACCTAGAACATGAGCGTTTCCTAAAAGAGCTTGAATTTAAGCATGCTGCTTTGAGCTCATCCAGTTCTGCCTCGGCTCAGTTTAATGTAGCAAGCAACATCAGACTAGTACCTCCATTTGCTGAGAAAAATGTTGAGAGGTACTTCGCTCATTTTGAACGAGTGGCTACTGTGTCAGACTGGCCAAGACATGCCTGGACATCGCTTTTGCAAAGCGTTCTGGTGGGAAAAGCACAAGACGCTTACACTGCTTTGAACATTGAGGATATCAAGGACTATGAAAAAGTTAAGGGTGCTATTCTAAGAACTTATGAGCTCGTTCCTGAGGCGTACCGCCAGCGTTTTAGAGGCCTCAGTAAGCTTGATGAACAAATTTATGTTGAGTTTGCAAGAGAAAAGGAGATCAGTTTTAGCTCTTGGTGCAAGTCACAAGAGCTAAAACTGGAAACTAAGGAAGATCTTAGACAATTAGTTCTGCTGGAGGACTTTAAAGATTGTCTGCCTACTGCCGTGTGTACTTCAGCAAGTATCTCAATCAGCAAGAAGTGACCACTCTTGATAAGGCTGCTGTTCTAGCAGACAAGTTTGTATTGACGCTCAAGGTAAACTTTGATAACGACCAAGGTGAGCGAAAAGGAAGGACTGGTTTTAATAGACCTCGGTTTCCAACCACTTCCTCCACCAGCTCAAAACCTCCTCCCACCGTTTCTACAGCTTTCACTAGAAGATCGGCTACTGTGAGTACTCCATTATAGAGGACTTGTTTTTATTGCAAGAACAGTGGTCACTTCATTGCAGATTGCCCTGTCTTGAGTCTTATAAGCCTGTTGCCTTACTAAAAACTGTGAAAAATAGTGCTGTCATCCAAAACATCGACCAACCCGCTCAAAAGAGTGAGCTGCCTGGTTCTTCGTCTTTCCTTATGGATGGTTTTGTGTCTCTTGTCACTGATCCTTCTACCAAGCAACCGATTAAGATTTGGAGAGATAGTGGAGCTTTTCAGTCTCTGATGCTACTGGACCTTCCACTGTTTTCTGACCAGTCTAAGTTGGGTTTTAGTGTCCTCGTCCAAGGGTTTGGGGGGGGGGGGGGGGGGTGTATCTGTCTCTGCCTATGCATAACCTTACACTTGAAACTGATCTTGTTTCTGGGGAAGTAGCTGTAGCTGTGTGTTCAAGCATTCCCATTAAAGGGGTGTCCTTCATCTTGGGAAATGACCTAGCCGGTGGTAGGGTGCTTGCGGCTCCTGAGGTTGTTCCTTTTCCTGTAGTGTCAAAATGCCCAGATGATCTTGAGAAGCAATACCAAGAAGCATTCCCTGTCTGTCACTACCCTTGCCATGTCAAAGAAGAAGAAACAAGACAAAGAAGCTGATTCTGATATTGCACTGTTTGACACATTTTTGGCGAAGGGTGACATGTTGGGATTTGGTAAAGTGTTTCCCTCTGGTAACAAGCTCAAGTGTGAGCAGGGGGGAGATGAAACCTTATCTTCTCTTTTTGACCAGGTTGTTCCTGATGAGATGACAGCTGTGTCTTGTTGCTATTTTGTAAACAATGGTGTGTTAATGAGAAAGTGGACTTCTCCAAAACTGTCCTGTCATGATGATTGGAGTAGTGTGTTTCAAGTGGTAGTGCCAAGTGTCTATCGTCAGGATGTCTTGCAGTTGGCTCATGATCATTGTCTTGCTGGTCATATGGGGATTAAGAAAACTTTAGACAGAGTGCTGAGACATTTCTTTTGGCCTGGTGTGAAATCTGATGTTGCTGAGCATTGTAGAACATGTCATGTGTGCCAAACTATTGGTAAGCCCAACCAGAAGATTCCCCCAGCTCAGTTACATCCTATCCCTGCCATAGGAGAGCCTTTTGAGCGTATCTTGATTGTGTTGGTCCCCTTCCTCGTACCAAATCAGGTAACCAGTACTTATTGACAATCATGTGTACAGCTACCCAGTTTCCTGAAGCTATCCCTTTACGTAGAATCACTGCTTCAGCCATTTCCAAGGCCCTTATTTTCTTTACAGTGTTTGGCCTGCCAAGAGTTATCCAGACCGACCAGGGTTCAAATTTTATGTCCCGTGTGTTCTCTCAGGTTCTCCAGCAGTTGTCTATTGAGCACCAGACTTCATCTGCTTACCATCCAGAGTCTAAAGGGGCCCTTGAGCGGTTTCATCAGACCCTAAGGTCCATGTTACGAGCCTACTGTAAGGAGTTTGAGAGAGATTGGGATGAGGGAACCCCTTTGCTCCTCTTTGCAACTAGAGAGGTCACTCAAGAGTCCCTTGGCTTTAGTCCAGCTGAACTGGTGTTCGGTCATACTGTGAGGGGGCCCTTTGAAACTTTTGAAAGAGAGATGGTTGGCAAACCAGTCCCCCGCCACAAATTTGCTAGACTTTGTTTGTAATTTTCGGTCAAAGCTGAACAAGGCATGTGAACTGGCGAGGCAGAACTTGGGGGAATCCCAAGGACGGATGAAGGGGTGGTATGACCAAAGGGCAAAGCATCGAGCGTTCTCTCCTGGTGACAAGGTGTTGGTGCTGCTGCCACTTCCGGGGTCTGCTTTGCAAGCTCGATTTAGCGGTCCATATGTGATTGAGCGTCGGGTGGGTGAGTTGGATTATTTGATAAAGACTCCAGAACGAAAGCGTAAAACACGTCTCTGTCATGTTAATCTGTTAAAACAGTACTGTGAGAGGAGCCAGGCTGGGCTCTCAGGGGTGAAGACGGTTGCTGTGCTGAGCACTTTGATTTCTGTGGGTGAAAAGGACATTGATGGTGTTGTTGAGCGTGGGGTCTCTCGTACTAGGCTTCCGAACTCAGAAATTGTAGCCAATTTGGAGGCCCATCTGCTTATCTCGAGTCATCACATCGGCCCGACGTTATTGAGGTTATTTGTAAATATCCTGCCCTGTTTTCTGATGTGCCTACTTGTACCAATGTTCTCCAGCATGACATTGATGTCGGGGAGGCTGCACCTATCAGGCAACACCCTTACAGGGTAAATCCTGAGAAACGCCAGCTGATGAGCAAAGAAGTGGATTACATGTTGCAGCATGGCATTGCAGAACCTAGTGCTAGCCCATGGAGCTCCCCGTGTTTGCTGGTTGATAAGTCAGATCGCACACCTCGATTTTGTACTGATCTTCGCAAGGTAAACTCTGTCACAAAGCCTGATTGCTATCCTCTTCCCCGTCTAGATGATTGCATTGACAGAGTAGGGTCTGCAGCTTGTGTCACTAAGTTAGACCTCCTGAAAGGCTACTGGCAGGTCCCTCTTACTCAGAGAGCTCGTGAAATCTCTGCCTTTGTGACTCCAGATGACTTCTGTCAGTATACAGTTATGGCTTTTGGAATGCGAAATGCACCTGCCACATTCCAGCGGCTTGTTAACCTGGTGTTGAAAGGGGTTTCAGATTGTGAAGCATACCTTGATGACATAGTTATTTATAGCTCCACCTGGTCTCGGCACATAGCTCAGGTGGAGGAAGTATTTGGTAGGCTGGCTGCTGCCAATTTGACTGTGAACCTTGCCAAGTGTGAGTTTGGACAGGCCACTGTGACGTATCGAGGGAAGGTTGTTGGGCGGGGGGGTAGTCTGTCCTATCGGCGCTAAAGTAGAGGCCATTTGCTGTTTCGGTGTTCCTACTTCTCGGCGTGAGCTGAAACGGTTTCTTGGCATGGCCGGCTATTACAGAAGTTTTTGCAAGAACTTTGCTGCTGCGGCTGCCCCCTTGACTAGCTTACTTAGCCCAAAGGTCCATTTTGTGTGGACAGAGATGTGTCGGTTGGCATTTGAGAATCTGAAGGCCCTGTTGGTCAGTGCCCCAGTCCTGGCTGCCCCTGACTTTAACAGGCCATTTAAACTGGCTGTCGATGCTAGTGATGCTGGGGTTGGTGCTGCCCTACTTCAAGACGACTCGTCAGGGGTTGAGCATCCTGTTTGTTATTTTTCAAAGAAGTTTGTCATTCATCAGATGCATTATTCTACCATTGAGAAAGAGGCCTTGGCTCTTATCTCTGCTCTGGACCACTTCGATGTGTATGTCTCTTCCAGTCAGGTCCTGGTGGTCTACACCGACCATAACCCACTTGTGTTCATCGGCAGAATGAGGAACTCCAACCACCGGCTGATGCGATGGAGTCTGTTTCTGCAGGGCTTTAACCTGGAAATAAAGCACATCCGTGGAAGGGACAATGTGCTCGCAGATGCCCTTTCAAGGTCATAAGTGTCAGAAGCATATGTGATGTAACATTTCAATTTATTTTGGTGTTAATTTGTTGTGTGTAACTTGGCGGTTGCCTAGAGCAACCGTTTTAAGGGGGGGGGGGGGGGGGGGTGTTATGTGCAGATCTGCTCCTTGTTTTGCAGTGCTCCTGGAGCTCCTCCTTCAGCCCCTCCTTCTCCTCGTCACCTGGCACCTGCTGCTGCCTTAAAAGCCTGGGAGGCTTCACTCATGGCCCTCTCTTCAGGCAGGGCTGGATCCCATTCACCAGTCTGATTACCAAATTAACAATAAACCCAGTTTTCTTATAATTAATCCTTGTTTGTCTACTTTATGTTACTTCCGTCGAGCCGGGTTGTAACAAAGTCCCAAAGTGAAGAAATATAACAGCTCTTCCTTGTCAGCTGCTTGTGCACTAACAATGAGTGACAGCTTGATGTGCTGATGCTCGATGCTTTTACACATGGTGTAAGTTCCTGAGAAAATACCTTATATACAGTCTATAGGTAGTAAATTAAGACTGCATTCATCGATAACATACATTATTAAAACAAAATGTTTTGTTCAGTATCTAGTAGCCTTCTTAATGTTCTGTACTTTTACACATTGACAGTTGTTAGTGCTTCTCTACTGTTGTGCATCAATAGGCTACCAGACTTAATAAGGAACTGGATAAGGAACACTGCACTTTGTCTCTGTTTGTTCCCTCCCCCCCAACAATGAGATGAATTATCCGCCCCTGCTGCTGCTGAAGTCCTGTGACCTGCTACTGTGTTGAACCCTAAGGAATTGTGGTGTGTTAAATGACGTGTGAGAAGTGATGCTTTGACGTGGGAGGTATGAGGAACTACCTGCATACACCTATTTTTTACTGAAGTCAAAAAAAATAATGCGATTCAGAAAATAAAAATGTAATTATAAAATCACAGTAATACGCCTGTCTCTTATTTTTAGGTCTTTATACAGTCTGAGAAGAGACTTTGAATGTCTCCCATCCATTAATAGTTGTTTAGTAGTGAGATGATTGTACATCAGGTCCCATCTGAATAGTGATAAGAGGGGTTTCATTGTCCTCCAGTTGGATTTGTGGTTGAAAAAGGTCGCCTGGAGTAAAAGGTTGTGTCAGGTCACTTCCTTTACACACCTATGATACAATTCTGCACGTGCTTTATGTACATTCTATGGTTTTCACTATGGTTTTGACGCTTTATTCTGTTGGATCCCTGGATCATTGGAAACGTGTCACACATGCATTCCTTCTGAATGTCAAATGTTCCATTACAACAATGAGCCACAGCCCAAATAAGTGTAGGTTAGGCCAGCTACCGGGTGTGAGCTGAGGAACCAGACAGACCACGTCTCTCTGCACCCAGTAAACCTGTTCTCATATCCTCGATAGGCTGTCAGAAGCACAGGGACACAAGTCGGGTGTTTAAACTTGAAATGGGAAGTAATATACTGAGCATGTGATAGTGTGGAGGCACAGCGACCAGAGCAGAGCTATTCAACACGGCCTCAGGAGTGTGTGTGCGGGCTGGGCAAAGCGGAGCGTCAGAGCAGGGGCAGCTCCACCGGAGCCGTGTCAGCAGGAAGGTTAGCGGGGCAGGAGCACCCCTTCCAACGCGGGGACTAAGGAGTGCTCCCCCCGGCGGGCAGGAATACGACACATCAGGGTGAAGCCGCACCCTCTATCTGTCAGCGAGCAAGTGCCAACACCAGCAGCCTCTCACTGGTTAGCTGCCTTTACCTGGCTAGCTACCGTACCAGCCGGTTAGCCCTAGCTCGAAGCAGTAGCGGCTAACATAGCTTAGCTATCCACAGCTTGTCTCCGCGGGAAGACCTTCCAACATGAGGCTGAAAGTGGGATTCGTTTTACGGAGTTTGCTCTTCATTGGGACCTTTCTCGGTCTGGTGGTGCTCTGGTCGTCTCTATCGCCCAAACCCAGCGATGATAGCCCATTTGGAAAACGGGTGAGTCAACAGCAAACCAGGTCTCTTTAAGTGTCCAACAGAGGAAAGTGCGCATAGCGTCAAGTGCTACCACTGTTAGCATAACTCAAGCACAACGTGTTAAAAATACATTATCACATTAGCTGTGTGAAAGCAGCGTGTGGACGGAGACTGATTCTTGGTGGAAGGTGTCATCACTCATAAGATTACACGCACGAGATCCCGCTTTCATTCAGCTAGCCGTACGACGCTGGTTGTCATGGAGATTGGCCCCTGGCTGCTTTGATTTTTGTCATGAATAGACGCGCTTGGACCAGCAGTCACATTAGTACTAGTTCCGATAAGGGGTTGCAGATCAAAAGTAAGGGCTTCACTCCAGGATGCATGTCCGCATATGTCACCATGTCCGTGTCTTTGGTTCCTGAGGCGGAACTGAGTCGTTAGTTCAGAGTTGGCAGGAAATAGTTGAAATAGTAACATAATTTGCCAAGGGCCAAGGGGATGTCTTTACTTTTACTAAATATGTGATGCTTTTTCTGACTATCTGTCCCAGATCCAAAGAGATTAAGATAGATTAAGATTGCTTAAATTTGCATCCCCATCATAGAGGCAGAAGCAGCATAGACTGATGCAAGCGCAAGACCATAGACTGTAGCTCAAGACAGATATTTTGGGAATTAATAGACACATTAAATGCTCTTAATGATCTGATTTATTGCCTCTGTCAATATTGTGAACAACACATGAGTGATATCATTTTAAGAATTATGCTTCTTTGATACTTTCTAGAGCCTTCTTCAGAATTATTCCATGTCATTAGTGAGTCCTCCTCAAACAGATTTACAATATACCGCCACTTTGTATTGTTTGGGTGCTGGATGTTGTCTACAGAGCTTTTTATAAACAGGCTTTGCACAGTGAAGTTAGAAAACTTTGTGTTGCTTTTACCTGGTTTACCTGCAATGAAGATGTTATAGTCATGCTGTCTATTTCGTTCATACGCTCTTCACAACCACGTCCTCAACTTTGTATCTACATGCTTTGTTATTCAGTTTAATAAAGCATTACAGAAACATTAATTAACCCTAACCCTAACCCTAAGCATTACAAATTTTATGCTTTTACTTTGAAGTACTTCAGATATAGTGAAATAATAATAGTAGTAGTAATAATAATAATTAATGTATCAGAATAATCTGAAGCTGAATTTGACCTGTGGTTTGATGTAGTTTCAGACTGCTGCTGTAGTGGATGAATACATGTTAAACTCCACAGACTGAACATGCATGGCCTCACCCCCACTGACAGCTAGTGTTTATTAAATTCTTTATATTATTGAATGTAGCTTGTATCCCAAATTCAACACTGCACCTCCCTTGGTCACAAACAATGCTCATGCCAAATGTAAGGTTGATAAGATGAACAGTTCACAATTTATTGCGTGCCGCAGACAAACAGACAGACATATGTTTGTGAATTAGTAGACAGGGCTTCTAAGTATGCTGCTTCCAAGTGATGATGATGAAGAATAATTATTCTTTAAAACTTAAATGAGAGAAACTTTTTTGAGAACAGTGAAATTAGGGCTGCTATAACAATTACATTAGTTAACAACTAATTATCAGATACGTTACTTGATTATTTGATCATCTGAGAAATGCCGATTATGCAGATAGATATGTAAACGGTTGTCATGGTCCCTAATATGCCCTACTTTTAGGAATATTACAATGAACTCCAAATCATCTGCTAAATGGAATCATTGTAAACTATTTTCAGTCTTTCACTTAAATATTTGCAGCCACTCTAAATGTTGTGATCAGGTGATACATTATTTATCCTTGAATCATGAATGTATCCTCCTGTATTAACTCTCACTTAACAATGTTAAGGAGACAGCCTTAATATATAACTCTACTCACTTATTCAGACAGTCATTGAATTCGTTAATGATCCCTCTTTAAATTATGGAATCAGTCTTCTTTGAAATCTTGTCCATCTCTATATCTATTGACCACCAGTTACTGACATTACTTGTTTTATTGATATTCTGACTGAACACATTCAAGCATAACATTTAGGAAAAGTAACCCTGTTATTAAATAATTTAAATGCAAATTATTAAACATTATATTTATTTTCCCACTATTAGCACACTTACCGGGGTTTAAGACAAATTTATTTGCCATTCATTGCTTTGTTCCAACATGCTCAACCACTGTTAATATCTGATGTAATGTAAACATGCATATATGTAATACATACTGGCATCTGTCACATCCCTGAATGCAGGATGACAGTTTGCTGCATAAAGGAGAGCCAGCAGATCCTTTTAAACCTGTGGTGCCCTGGCCTCATGTGGAGGGGGTGGAAGTGGACCTCAATGCCATCAGAGTCAAACATGGTGAGTTTCCTTTGTAAACCTCTCATAACATCCCAAACATTCTATAGAAAAAGACTTGCGCAACTGCCATGAAATTGGCTCTGGTACATATTTACCAGCCTGGAGGGATTGCTAGATAGGTAGGCTGTTTAACTTCCATGTGTGTTTATCTTTGCTGCGGTTTAAGACTTAATACAGGTTTAACCATTGTTGTCTGGAGCAGAATCATGTGACCTAAACCCCACTGAGTGTGTTCAGAAGGAGCAGATAAAATGCACATGGGCCTAGAACGAACACTGTATCCTGTAGAAATGACCTAAATGTCAATCTTTTTCAACAATTTAAAATGACCTACTTTTATGTGTATACATTTTTGTGCTGCCCCCCGAAAGGATGATTTGAATCATTGACTGAGGTTCTCGCTCGGTCTTTGCTTTCATGCTGTTCTCCACTACCACAGGTCATCCTGTCCACTCAGTGGGGATGTCTGCGACAGGTACAGATAGCTATGCATCCAGCATGAGTAAAACATGCAGCTGTGGTCAGGCTCTGAGATGTCATCTTCTGCCCTCTACAATGAAGTGATGAATTTACAGCTAACCGTTAAATATGTTGTCAGTGCAGTCATCATGCCTTAGATTGGATGGATAACCTGGCTTGTTTACTATGTTATTTACATGGTAATATATATTTCCATATGAAATCAATGTCAGGAGTTATCATTAACATTAGGTGTTTTTTCAGTATGTCGTTCATCTCAGATCTGCTTTTTTAACCCAAACTGACTTTGAAACAATTATTCTTGTTCCTTTATATTAATTCTCATTCTGAATGAGGATTCAACTTCTTAGCCATCTGCTCACTCAGCTCAAACCATGCCTGTGTAACATTATCTCTGTCAGAATGTTCGGTTAAGAAAACTGCTTGTTGGATTTCCTGCTGTAAGGATGCAGTAATTGGCCACTTCTTTTAAACCAGTGGAAGCGCATCCCGGCAAACGTGGAACACTGGGTTCACTTTTACTTCAGAAAAAAATGTGCGACAATCTGCATCTATTGTTGTCCACCAAATGGTTGTTGTGCTGACATGTCAGCTATGTTTGTGTTTCCTTCATTCTTGTTCTAACAAACAACAGCCTGAGGGGACCACCCTCAAGGACATCTTAGTCTATCTTATGTTATTTTCTTTTACAGAAGAAAACATTTTCATGATTTTTTGTTGTTGGTATTTTCAGGTTCTGTTGCTTGGAAGTTCCACACCCCTGATATAAACAGTACATCTCACTGTGGACAATTAGCAATTTTTATACACCATATTTCTTGTTGTGATATTGTGTCATCAACCGAGTACTGGTTTTTGTATCTAGGAGGAGCTAATCAACCACCAAATGCTGACCAACAGCCCAACCAGAAGCAGGTGATCCAGCAGCAGTATGTGACATTCAAGCCCCATTCACATGCCTACACCGACCCTGTCCTACAGAAAGGTGTTCTGGGAAACTTGGAGCCAAAGGAACCAGAGCCTCAAGGGGTGTCCGATGGTCCTGGTGAGGGAGCTAAGCCATTAGTTCTGGGTCCAGAGTATAAAGACTCTGTCCAAGCTTCCATCAAAGAGTTTGGCTTCAACATGGTGGCTAGTGACATGATCTCACTGGACAGAACCATCAGTGATATACGCCATGAAGAGTGAGTGTTTCTATTCATACCTTCTTTACACATTGTACTGTTTGTTTTAACTGATAGCCCTACAGTAGGCATGTCTTTGATAATTGACCATCACACTTGGCAGGTGAATAATCCCTCCCCGGATAAAACAACTGAAGTACAGGCCAAGTTTCAAAAGTCTAATAACGTAAGAATAAATAAAAATTCCTGTGGACTGTCTCCTTGTTAAGTTTGAGTAAAGCAAAGTGAGTTGGGCTCGATATAAAATCAACTTGTCTCTCAAGTAAATAAAGGGAGAAGGCAGTAAGGAGTTACTTACACACCCTGCTGAACGACAACACTTACAGGTAGGGATGGATGAGCCGGTTCTTCACAATAACACATCATAAATACAACATTATTGGCCTCACTTCACCTCCGTGTCCCACTAAGTTTCTTCAGTAGCTCTTTCACAAGATGATCGCTCAGTTTTCAAACAAACCAATGTTGTTTTTTTTCCCTGCATGTTTTATTAATTTAAGACCCAGCAATAAAGAAAGAAACTGCACTCACACCCAGCTAAGACAGGAAACCACCAGAAAACCCAGGTCTTCAAGACCAGTGATGTTCATTAGATTGGTGTTACTTTAGATTTGTCCACAGACAAACAGCAGTGTTTGTTTAAAACAATTGAATGCTAAGAATCCACAAGTAAATGAAACATGAGTCTGGACTGTAATATACAGTGCTTGCAGTTATATAAATATTCATTATCATTGTACAAGATCAGATGTGTGTTTTAAGGGTGTGTCCATTTGCACCTTACAACATTGTGTGTGTGTTTGTCTATCTTTGCCCATGCGCACTTGAGTTCAAGTGCGTGTGAGAGACTGCCATTGTTCTGTTTCATCTTATGAAATCCTTCTGAGCTCTAAAAAAAAACAGTTCATTAGACTTTTCAGTAGGAAAAGGACACTCCCCTATCACTGCTGCTGATAGTGTTGGTGCTTTCTTTCTGTTACCCCTTTTTGTATTGATCTCAATTTGGATCATGTCTAAATATCTTTGGGTCTATTTGAGTTGGGTTTCATTTTTTGGAAATTAATTCACACATGTTGTATATAGGTAGGTTTTCCATTCTATTTCCAAGTCCATTTCACATTGGGTCCACGGCTTTGGACCTTTGAAGACCTTTACATCTCTGACTGTCACCAAAAAATTGAACAAAGATCACTATGTGCAGCCTCCTGATGTTTGCAATAATATCTTCTCCATTAGCTGCAACTCTAAAACCCAACTCATTCAGCCCTAAATAAAGCTTGAGAAAGAAGAGAGACGGTTCAAACTTGCCAGAACTATGACAGATCGATTGTCAATGTTGTTTATGGGAAAGAGAGAAAGGGCAGGCCCGCCGGCGGGCTGAGTGAAGTTACAGCACAAAATGGTTTGGGTTCATTATCTCACTATGGTGGGATCAATAAGACTTAGGTGGCTGTGATTTTTGGGAATCTTGGGAATCACTGGAGTAAACAATGTCATGTATATGATGTAATCAGCAGCCTTTTTTCTTTGTTCATTAAACAAAACAGAGGAGAAAGAGAGTGAGAATTTTAACAACTATAACTTAATTTCACAATAACATTCTTAGCTTCTTTGCAAATGCAGCCAATTATACCATTAGTCCAGGCAATTACACCAAGCAATGTGGCAAATATCTTATTCTTAAATTCATGCAACACAGCATGCATGCTTGAAGCAACACGCACCTGTGTGACCACAGACTTGTAAGAACATACAAATGTCAGAACAAACACCAAACTCACACAAATATTTTCAGCAACCTTCTCACATTAAAGAAGGAGCCATGTTGATTCTCTGATAATGTTAAAATGAACAAAGTAAAGATTAGAATAATATATGACTTAAATATATCAAAAGCTCACAAAAGTAACTTGAAAATATAGGTTGAGAACTTCTAATTTATACACATACAGATCTTTTCTAATTTTAGAAAAATCAAGAAATAGATTTTTCCCTGGCCCAAACCCTTCTAAGTTTCAATAAAATAAGCAGTTTTCTCAGACTGAAAAAACAGCAGTGCAAAGCATAATCTCCTTGGCTTTAATACCCTGAGCTCCCAAATAACATTAGGAAAACAGAAAGTCAACACATCTTCCGCAAACTAAAAACATATCTCTTCAAACTATACCTTGAAGAGATATGAAGACTTAGCCATTGCAAAAAAGACTAGACTACTGAACTGAAGGAATATTGGATTGATATGAAGCAGCAGCATTCCTAATAGGAACCTGTAACATTTCTGAAATTATCTAACTGATCTGTCCCTCCTCCCCAGGTGTAAATACTGGCATTATGATGACAGACTGCTAACCTCTAGTGTGGTGATCGTCTTCCATAATGAAGGCTGGTCTACACTGATGAGAACCATCCACAGTGTCATCAAGAGGACTCCCAGGAGATACCTGGCAGAGATAGTCATGATAGATGACTTCAGCAACAAAGGTGGGTTGCTTTCCTCAAATGAATGAGTAGAAAAATTTGCTAAACAATTGCACAAAAATAAGCTGTTTGTGCTTGCATGTAGTCCATCTGAAGGAGCGTTTGGAGGAGTACCTCAAGCAATGGAATGGTCTTGTCAAACTCTTCAGAAATGAGAAGAGAGAAGGACTGATCCAGGCCAGGAGTATAGGAGCAGAGAAGGCCAATAAAGGACAGGTATCATCTGCTCTTACTGCTCTACTACAGCTCCTGTTGTTGACCTATTGTGTGTAAATATTTATAATTGTTTATAAATAATTCTTATTATACAAAAGTCTACATACGGTTTGTAAGTTTGGTCCCTCAGCTTAAAGGTGTTCAACATCAGAGGCATGCAAGTGTAAGGCTCAATCCCATTCACTCCTTGGCCCTACCCCTTGTTCACATGTAGGGGTAGGTTGTAGCCAAGGTGAAGGGGTTTATAGGGGAGATTTTTTCCGACCCTTACTTCAAACCTCGGTATACCCAGAATGTCTTGCGAATCCCCGGCAAGCTGGGTGAGAGACCCACAAATGTAATATGTTCACCATTAATAAGGATTTAAACATTACAATAATGATTGTGATATCTAAGATTAATATCATTTTAAATTTATACTTTTTTCACAACAAACTTGAAGAAAAAAAAGATTGAGCAGGCTAGCGATCTTCTTTTTGCATGCTAATCCCCTATTTTCACAAAAGTCATGTCGCAAGGGGTGAAATTGGATTGGGCCTTAATGTGTGTTTGTTTTCTAGGTCCTGATCTACCTGGATGCTCATTGTGAGGTGGGAATCAACTGGTATGCTCCACTGGTTGCTCCCATTTCAAAAGACAGGTAGAACACATGCTCACACATGCACATGTACACACACGTTATCATAGCTGCCCATAAAAAGAATGGTCATCATCCAGCAGACATTGTTTACAGACTAGTTTATTACTTAATTGCAGTCAGATTATTACAGTATTATTTTCCTTTTCAGCACATCTCCTCATTTATACATTTGATACTTACTTTGTTGGAGTATGAAAAAATATAACCTGCAATTGGTACAATGCAGGCAGGCACTTCATCAGTCATGGTCTCCAGTTGTATATATGTATATCTATAATTTACCTTTATTCATTGTAAAGCTTAATCGAAGACACAATCATCACTATGTTTCTTACAGGTTTTACTGTCTGTCCAGATGCAGTGACACTTTTATAGCTTATTAGCTCTGAAACCTCTCATGTATCAGCCAGTTATGTGTTAAAGACAGTAAATCACATGATTTTAGTTTTCATGCATCACTGATGAGCCAGAACATTATGGCCACCCCATCTCATAGGTTTTGGTCCTTTGCGTGCTGCCAGAACACGTCCGCCCCAACAAGGCATGGACTCTGCAAGACCTCTGATGGTGACCTGTGGTATCTGGCTCAAAACATCAGCAGCCGATCCTTTTAGGGCTGAAAGTTGCTAGGTGGATCTGCCACAGACAATCTCACAACAATCCCATTTCACCCCTTGGCCCTACCACTTAAACCTTCCCCTTTGTTTTAAACCGGGCTACCCAGAATTCCTTGCAAATCACCGGCAAGCTGGGAGAGAAACCAACAAATGTAGTATTTACAGTCCATACAGCCCATATCATCTCTGATTTTCATCATGCAATCATTCAAGATAAGCTATGACTGCACGGAATTGATGTATGATAATTGCTGCACATTGGCGCCTGTTGGATTTCTGTCCGACTTGATCCCAACCTGCTCTGGCGGCATGCATCATGTAGCCAAGATAATTACAGCGCCTTGATCTCATGAGAGCCACAGCTGCTCTCTATGGACTATAAGTGAAGATACTTAAAATAACTGCCTTAAAGTGTAATTATCTGATATATTGCCTGCTCTCAAGAGGAATTTAAGAAAAACTAATGTTCTGGCTCATTGGTGTGCATAAGAAGGGTCGTTTTTAATATTACCAACACCACAGCATTGAGTACTGTATCATCCAATACTGGCTCCCTGTACACTTTATACAGGCTGTATATTGTATATGCATCTTAAAGCATCCTAATATAAGAGATGCACATTCCCTATATGTGAGCTACTCGGAGTGGAGTCATCATGTCTGAGGTACACATTAAGATTCCTTTTTCGGTCCCATACACACTACATGCAATGGGGGAAATTTGGCCTCTGCTTTTTGACGTGCGTGCGTGCGTGTGTGTGTGTGTGTTTGTGTGCGTGTGCGTAGGACAGTATGTACAGTGCCCCTGATAGACTATATAGATGGGAATGAGTACAGTATCGAGCCTCAGCAGGGGGGAGATGAGGACGGCCTGGCTAGAGGAGCATGGGATTGGAGCCTGCTCTGGAAGAGAGTCCCACTTAGCCAAAGAGAGAGGGACAATCGAAAGCATACCACCCAACCCTACCGGTACACAATCTTGAGCCAGCATTCTAACAGTCATCCCTGTTCTGTTTATGTCTCCATCTCCCATCCCTCCATCCCTACCGTCCTCTCCTCTGCTCTGTCTCACCCTTTCTTCGTCTCTTGACACCCCTCCCCATGTCTTTGTGTTTTGCTGGCACTGCTGTCTGTATTTGCTTGTTTTCTTTCCCTTCTTGTACACTTCCCCCCATGTATCTTGTATGAATGGCCCCATCCCCATCCCGTCAGAACGGTGTGCACTGTGCCTCTGGTCGACTCCATCCATGGGCAGAAGTTCACCATCGAGGCCCAGGGTGGCGGGGACAAGGATGGCTTTGCTAGAGGAGCCTGGGATTGGAGCATGCTCTGGAAGCGAGTTCCTCTGGGCGACAGAGAAAAACCACTCAGAAAAACTTTGACTGAGCCATATAGGTACAGAAAACAATGCCTCCTGACTAATGTGAGGAAAAGGGCTAGCAACAATGACTTTCAAACCTCTACTGCATCACTAACTTGTGAAAAAAGCTCATCCTACACCAACTCATGTCAGCACAACTGCCTAGATTAATCTCAGAAACAAAAAAACAATGACCAGGGCGTACATGTACCAATAGCTGATGTTTAATACAACAATTACTATATTAAATTTAGGACAACTATCCAACTAACCTATCTCCCCCCCATATGGGCTTTACCTTACATCTCTTCTGTTCATTGGCTGTTTGTCTTCTAATGTCTCTACTACTGGATATTAATTCGTATTTCCCTATGATGTGTTTTGGGCCGTGTCTCTTAATTTAATGTGATTTATTCTCATACATCATCTCTTAGTCTGATTCTATGATGGCTTTGGTGTAATTAAGTGCAATTTAGCAAATCCCTTCTGTTATGGACATTTTCTAGAAGCTGGTGAAAGGAGAACTCAGGCAGGAGCTGATGTCTTATGCAGGATAACACTAACAACACTAACAGAGTAACATGAACAATTGTCACCCCCAAGTCTGAAGATGTCTCCCGCGGCATCTGCATATATCTTCCTCTACTTGCGTCCCCCATTCTAGCAGCAAATCCATGTCCATATCCATATCCTATTGGATAGTTATATCCATATCCTATTGGATAGTTAAGCCTAAAGCATGCTTTCCTAGATCACATTGTGTCCTTACATCTTGCCACTGATAAAAAACGGAAAAGAGTTATCGAGTTAGTGAGAGTTAAAGTAGGTGCCTCTCTGTCTGGTGCATCTGAGTTAGAGATGAAAGTCCCTAAAAGTAGACACTACAATTAAGTGTTGCTTGGCCCATTATCTATAACCTTACCTTGGGTTCTGTTTGGAGAGAGAAGAGAGTTTGTGTGGATGGCCTAAACTTCCTCAACACCTTCCTCTTTTTGGGGGGTCCAACTTACATTTAGGTTAAAGCCCACTGGAATTACAGGGACTTTAAAGGGCTATGACTTGAGTAAAAAATGTATTCTAATCTAAAAGCTGTGGAAATTATGAGATCATGTTAGAACAGGTCTAAAGGGGAACTTCTGGTGTGAATTGGGTTCGAACTCTGGCACTATCAACCCCATCTTTCCCAAATCACTTTTTCATCAATCATCTTTTGCTGTCTTTTTTCCCCTTAACTGCTTTCCACTAATTTCTTATTTTGCATGGATCTCTGTCCGCCTGCTCTGTTTTTTTTTTCTGTGTTTTCTTATTTTCCTTCTTACTTATTCTTTTTAATAATACACTGACACTCCTTTAAGTAATGTTTGACAGAAAATAATAGATTTTCAGACCAAGCCAAATAAAGAAGATGCTGTGATCATTTAATACAGAACCTGGTAAACCAAGTAGCCTTGTAAGTGAACACGCTGATGCATGTAAATGAATATGTCTGTCTGTGGATGTGTGTGTCTCTCTATATACACATAGGTCTCCAGCTATGGCAGGGGGTCTCTTTGCTATAGAGAGAGATTTCTTCTTTGAGCTGGGTCTATATGATCCAGGACTGCAGATATGGGGAGGAGAGAATTTTGAAATATCATACAAGGTAACTAGCCCAGTTCAACCACAGAATTTCTACACACAGATCATTTCAAGTCTTCAGAGGAATGTTCTATGTTTATGAATATTTCTGTAGATCTGGCAGTGTGGCGGCCAGCTGCTCTTTGTACCGTGTTCTCGTGTCGGACATATCTACAGACTTCAGGGATGGGAAGGCAACCCTCCGCCTGCACACGTTGGATCCTCACCCACTCTGAAGGTAGAATTGCTTTGTTTAGATTTAAGAGTTAAACAATTTTTTTTTTTTTATATTCTGTTGCTTTTTCTTTTTATCACATATTTATAGCTGTGTTTAAGCATGGTCTCTCACGCTCACTCTCTCTAACTCTCAATTTCACACTTACCGCCCTATCAATAAAAAATGCCCGAAACCATCAGTGTCTCGTTTATTCATCTGCTGAGGAGTGTGCAGTTTTAGAACTAGTGCGTACTGGATCTAATCAGATGTTGTTGCATGTTGTCTGATCCTCCCAATACTTACTGTAAATTATAAAAGGACATCTGTGTGTTTGTGTGTGTGTGTACAGAACTATGTTCGTGTGGTGGAGGTATGGTGGGATGATTATAAGGACTACTTCTACGCCAGTCGTCCTGAAACTCTCACACTGGCCTACGGAGACATCAGTGAGCTTAAACGCTTCAGGTATAACATATATTACTACCAGATATACTTTTTCTGTATTTCGAATTGATAATCTTACTTAATTGTCCACATTATTTTATCCTACTTGATCACACACTTCTTCATCTCTAAATGTCTCACTTTACTCCCACTTAACCACTTAAAGGTCCCTGTACATCATGTACAGTTAGCTGCTTTCACAATTGCACTGCAACTCTGAACTTTTCCTGACATTACCCAGAGGAGCTGAATTTGTGTATGCAATGTCTAAATCAGTTGAACAGAGCATTAAAGCGATGAGTGGCTGTTGCTCAGAAGCAGAGGGTATGTGGTTCGATCCCTGGTTAACCCAGTCTGCGTGCCAAAGTGTCCTTGGGCCAGACATTGAACCCCAAACTGTCCCTGACAGCTGTGCCAGCATTGTGAGAATAATGTCGGATAGAAAAGGAGCTGTGAATATTGGCACTCTATGAATTTGACTTGTAATGTTGAGACATAAATAAGACTTGATGAGACCTTTTCTACCCCACATCACTCACACTTTGAGGTGAGAGGCGGTGGACTAGTGGCAGAAACTTGGACTATGGGCAGAAAAGGTCTCTGGTTCGACTCCACGGAGAAACAACAAAAAGACAAACCTGGATTGATCTGTCCAAAAGTCCAAGAGGATTCTCCCTACCCTGTCTAGTGCCCCTGAGCAAGGCACCTTACTCCCCCAACATCTGCTCCCCATGCGCCGTACATGGCTGCTCACTGCTCTGTGTGTCCTCCACCAGATGGGTTAAAAGCATGCATGAGTGTGCCTTTGCATGTCTGTGCATGTGTTTTGGATAAATAAATGTATCTAAATCTTAAACTTTGGCAAAGCGGTCAGGGGTAATTGTTGTTCAGTATCTCACCAAGGGACACTTTGAGACTGGGATCAAACCTCCTTCCTTTACTTTTAGAAGTTGTTGTGAAATAAATTGTTGTGTGTGGCTGAACCTTTGTTTTAGGGAGGAACATCGATGCAAGAGCTTCAAATGGTTCATGGAGGAAATAGCGTACGACATTCCATTGCACTACCCTCTACCTCCTAAAAATGTAGAATGGGGGGAGGTAAGTATACGCTGACACACGTATAGTTACTGTCTCTGTCATGGTTTTTAAATTAGATGGATTGTTTAATCATGTGTGTGTGTGTGTATAGATACGTGGTTTCGAGACAAGCTACTGTATTGACAGTATGGGACACACTAATGGAGGACATGTGGAAATAGGACCGTGCCACAGAATGGGGGGTAACCAGGTAATCAAACAATTAATGTAGTGTGTTGCTTTGTCAACTTTTGGTCAAGTTTTTCGACATGCAGTTTTTTAATTACATCATGCCATTTAGTATTTTAAACTGAAGTCAGTGATTATTTTTTGTGTGTGTGTCTTGTGTAGTTGTTCCGCATCAATGAAGCCAACCAGCTGATGCAATACGACCAGTGCCTGACCAGAGGAGAAGATAATTCTGCTGTCATTATCACACACTGTGAAAATAACCAGCACACTGAGTGGAAGCTCTTCAAGGTGAAACCACACACTGCTCACTTTTGAGGACATTTATTAGTCATAAATTGTCATAAATTGGACAAGTAGTCCACAATTGCCAGTTATTTGGTCTGAAACTTGACTTTGGAGGTAGCCTGTGACAGACATGCACGCATTCAAAAGATGAGAGCACAATGATTCGCTGTGGAAAATTAATAAGAGCATTGTTTCTCTCCTTAACTTTCCAGGACCTCCATCGGTTCACTCATGTACCAACAGGTAAATATCTAAACTAATTATAATTTTTACAAAGAAAATGTTTTCATGTGTTGTTCATATTCAACATTTTGACTGTGGAAGGAGGTTTAAGCTGTTAATGCTATAGTACTATTGCCCTTAAGATTGCACTGTTGGAAGAGAAAAAACCTAACGTGTGATCAGCTATTTGTAAGCGATGCCGATTGTGATGTACTGCTTTGCTCACATTACACATATTTTTGTGCCACAACTACCAAATATGTCTCCTGCTTGTCGTCTTTGGGTAACCACACTATATATATATATATAGTGTAAACAGACACACACAATTCTCTGGGACCAATTCACTTTTTGACTCACTCTTAATGGTGAGACTACACCCCCTCCTGTAGAAAAAAATGCATGGCACAATTTCAGTATACTTTCTCATTCAGTCTGTCGGCTGTTTGTTATTCAATGCGAGAGCAATCCATGATGGTAATTATTACTTAGGTGCTGACCAATGGTAGTAGGCTACTTTTCAAAATGCATTGTGGGATACATCAGAAATTTACGAACTCACTATATAGTAGTGAGTAATTTTGGTGACAGCCTATGTAAATGATTTTAGAAAAAGATCAATAAACAGTCAATGCAGGGACACAGGATTAATCCTCTGAACATGTATTTTTCATTTTATGGGACACATTGCGTTGTGTATGCGTTTTCACCTTTGATGTCATGTGATCGGGTTTGATCACACAAAATGCATTTTAACCCAGGTGTAACTGCTTCAAACTTCAGTAGTTATAAATGCCGTATTTGACAAGTAACTGTTGGGTAAAACTTAAACAAGCATCGGAGCTCCACACATTAAATGTTCCTATCTGAGGTCACCTTAATAGACCCCCCCCCCCCCCCACTGGATACAGGAACCCACATGAATCAAATATACCTCTTGTTGCTGTGGTCTCCTAGTAATATTCATCTGTATTTTCCTAACAGGGAGGTGTCTCGACCGCTCCGACTTGCTCCACAAAGTGTTCATATCGGAGTGTGACAACAATAAAACCACTCAGAAATGGGAAATTAACAATATAGTGGCCGTATGAGGACTACACAACCTAACCTACACACAGGGGACTATTGGGAGCTTGGAGAGGCCTGTATGAGGACCCCCCCCCCCCCACACACACACAAATTAACCCATGTCAAGAAAAACGTTCATATTATATGTTTACAGTCTACTGTTTACAGTTTACTGTCCTTCTGAAGAAAAGAGGATTCCTTTTATGAGCCAGTCATTGTCAGCATACTGACACCATGATGGAGTCAAAGTGGTCAGAGTTAGAGATACTGAGTATCCACAATTAACTGCTTCAGCCCGAAACCACTGGCACCAGCCAAGTCCTGCCTCCATCTTACTTTAGTCCTTGTATTAAACTCTTACACAGACACACACACACAGACACTCCTGGTGTCAGATGAAGTGGTTAATGTGGAGGCTAAAGCTCCTGGTCCTCAGAAAGACCAACACTGAACTAGAAACATGGTGGCCCCATCTCTGTCTGTTCTCTTGGGCTCTCAGGTCTTTTCTAAACCACTACATTAATTATATGAAGTGACTCACATTACTTCCAACTATTCAACAGTCATGCTTTAATTAGACTTTTTCAATCAACTAAACTAATTAGCTCACTTACCAAAGATGGTAACATCATCAGTGTGTTTTTAACAGGTGTTTGTACATAACACAAGCTGCTGTCTGCAGGTCAGGTTCAGGTGAGCTTTAGGCTCCAAAAGTATTTATTGGAAATATCAAAGATGATTTGGGTGAGTGAATTGGAACCAGCAGCCAGGTCTATAGTTTGGAAAGTTTATCATTTGAATTTTGAATGTGTTGATGACATGTGGATGTTTTAATAACATAAGCTGCTGGTTTTTTTTTTTATATGAACAATCAACATGTGAAATGACCAACAGGTCTGTTTAGTCAGGTGCTTCTTGTAGTGGAACTACATCAGCAGAGAGCAGTTGGGGAGGAAGTTCTTACTTAACACACATGGAATCAAACTTCCCGCCTATACTGAACAGCTCCTGTAGCTGTAGGCGCCATTCATATCTGGCATCAACATGCGTGTCCAATAATCTGATCACAAGTGAACCGCTCTGACCCCCACCATTAGAATGTGTCTTTACATGTGATCACTTGTGATTGGATCTCACTTCCCCGCAAATAAGCATGTACATCATTTGTGTTCACAAAAACATAATGTGTCGTTAGCAGCAATGAAATACCAATGTCTTGTCGACATTAAGAAAATAATAAATCAAAACAGTGCAGCCTGAGTCTATTCCTCTGGTGTGTTCCAGACAAATCAAGTCATCCACGATATTTGATACAGTTGCAATGTAATCTCTAAGGGTGTTTTTTTACCAGTCATGGACAAAGACAGTTTTACATGATTACAATTACGACTGGTATCTGTTAGAGAATGAGTATCCACTGGTGCAGAATACGTCAACTAAGTAGGTGGTCCTTCAATGTCATCCAGGCCACATTCACACTGATAAAAGAATGTGGCCACACATGTCTCAGAGCATCTCTGAACGTGGTCCGAGTGAGCGGATCTCAAATTTGTTGTCAATTCATCTTGAGTGTGTTCAAATCTGATCTTAGAGCTGTCCACTTGTGATCAAGCCACTTGGATGGTCATGCAGATGTGACCAGGGTCTCTTACACACCTGTGTACTCCCCAATGTACGAGAGACATTCTTGGCTGCCCTTGTCAAAGAACGACTTCTAGCTTGAAGCTATACAGAAATCTGACAGGCTGAGTTTAGTTAACGAATAAGCATAATGATTTAGCACATGGTATCAACACTGACCACGACAAAAGTAAAATTCCTAAGTTGAAAACAAAGTGATGCTAATGTCCACCTACATACAGCTTCACCTGAAGCTCCCTTCTTCTTGTGCCATGTCTGAACCAGCAGTGCTCCATTCCTCAGAGAAAATGATTTCTGATGCACCCTGAGTCAAAGAAACTCATACACTGTATTTGTAGAGTAAAACTTGATTGGTTGTCATTTACTTTTGTTGATTTCTATTGGCTTAAATGACTTTACGGACACTTAGATGGTTTAGAAGAGAGCGCAGTGATCGGACTGACTGAGGACTCAGGACCTTCCTGCCTTACTGACAGTCATGAGTTATTCAGTAGCTGACCCATTGACTGTGACTTGATAACTGCCTGTCTAAAAATGAAAAAAACATAAAAAAAATGGTAAAAGCAGAGGTGATTGTTTGGCGAATGAAGTAATCGAGAAATGCACAACTTATGGGTGGGATAGAGCAAAATGAAAAAATGTGACTGCTTTCTTTGTTTGTTTTGCTTTTGAAAGGGAAGAGGGTTTGGGGTACGGATGATCATGTATGCAATGTTTTGTACAATGTATATAGATTTCTTTCTAAAGACGATCATGATGCATTTTGTGAAGGGCCTTGAATGATCTTGTAAATATCTAATTTATAGCAGAGATTTAATAATATGGGCTAAACAGTGGGTGATGGAGGAAATAAAAGCGCTGATTTGTACTACAACCACTGCCTTCTGTTTTTTGTTGTTGTAGTTTCAGGGAAACAAGTGCCCCTTTTTAGATCGTGCTTGAGTTGGGTTATGTTGGACCCAGGAAGATGTAAAACTATAACTAAAATTCCAAAACTTTATTAGGTAGCTAAACCCTTGTATTATAAAGTAGTGCTCGTAATCTTGTTTTGTTTTGGTTTTTTTATTATTATTCCTTGGCCCTGTTCTTTGTAGGATTCTTACACAGTTCAAATTGTTATATATATGTAGAATTTCTCAACCTCCACTGTTAAGTGATTTAGATAAACTGATTTTGACTGTTAAAAGAAACAGAATGGACAGCAGTGAACTTTAGATTAAATATAAAATGTGTCTTATGAACGCAAAAATTTTCGATGAATTACTGCTGAACTAGTGCAACCCTTTTGGGCAGTTTCTATAATTTGTATAATGTTGTATGTCAGAAACACCTTTCAGCCCGCAACTGCCACAACAGAGGATCTATAGTTGGGATTTCTACAAAGGTATTTCAATGCGTATTTGCCTACTTCTTCTTCCGGCTTGGATTTATTGTTAGTTGAGACAGTGTCTGTTATTCGAATTTTGACTTTGTCCTCCAAATACAATCTGATTGTTTTTTTAATTATTAATTAAATGCTGAATATTTCTCTAACTGAGTTGGACAGAAAAAATACATAAAACGGACAGAATGGTTTCGGTACTGCGGGGGGCCGCTCTGCCATTGGATTTCCTACGTTTACATCATCCGCTCTGTGATTGGTTGACGTGACCATCGTGCTTGGTTTACTACAGTAAAAACATGAGAACGCGGAAGTTGAACTGAGTTGTTGTGACGTATTAAGGCAGACAGAGAAGTGTCTCAGTGTTCGAGGAGAAGTAAAGCCTCACAGCGGGGAGATGGAGCGCCTCACTGCGGCTTTCTTACATCTGATGATCCTGGGACTCGTTCAAAGCTGGAATGACGGTACGTTCCTCGTCTCCTCTGCTTCAGTGGTACAGCAGCTGCCATGTTTAGGAAAAGTTACCAATGGATACGTCTACACTACAGACCTCACATCTGAATCAGCAAACAGTTCCGTGTCTAGTGTCGTTTAATTCAATTTTGTTAACTGACCGGCTGTATGTTAAGGATGTAAAGGTTTAATCATCGGTTATTAACCGTCTACTTTATTAATGCTTAATACGTTATCTGCAAATGCTCACTGATCAGTTCTCGGGCGTTAGTAAGAACTTCCGGGCTGCAAGGGTTGTCTCGTAACACTACAGTGCTATTTATGTAAATAACGTTTACATAAATACATTTCCTCTTTCGTAACCTGAACATCGGATTAAACCAGTCAAACTATGTAGTTATTTAAAAACATATATATATATATCGTAGCTAAAGGTTTTTATTCTGGGAGAGTTTTTATATCTATATTTATTTCTCCATAAGTAGGAAAACAGCGTCAGCAGCCATAAAGAGGCTGTGAATGATACATAAACAAGCCCCTCTGTAAAAAAACTAATTACATAAGACTGTACACTACAATGTTTTAGATAATGTACAGTATGTAACAAAAATAATGATAAAACTACTTGAACAAACAGCCTTTATAATGATATGAAATCAAAAGATACAAAAGACAAAGTAAAACCCCATTTGTCTGAAATAAAGAATGTCATTGAAGCAGAAGAGTCCAAAATGAAAAAATGGACCAGTACAAAAGGGCTGCATTAAGTCTTTACCAGAATCCATGTAAGTGTTATTACTTTGCATGTTTTCTCCTCACTGCAGGAAGCGTGCTGCTGCGGGACGTTCAGGTGTTGACTCTGTACAAGGATCGCTACACTAGAGCACAGCGCTCCAAGCCCATCCCTCAGCTCCAGTGTGTCGGCGGCTCAGCAGGATGCCAGGCCTTCGTCCCGGAGGTGGTCCAGTGTCAGAACAAAGGCTGGGATGGAGTGGATGTCCAGGTGAGGACAGAGTGTAACATTTGCTCTGAGCAGGGCTGCAGCTGTTGATGGTGGCTAATCTTATCGAACCAACTGTCTAAAACCCAAACATCTTCATAGAAGTATCACAGAAGAGGAAGAAAAATCACAACCTGGGGTCTTTCTCTTTAATCAAGTATTATAATAGGGGACTTTCGATTTTCTGATTATCAATGAATGATTTTGGCCGTAGTACCACTGGTTATATTATTGGTCATGAAGCTTTCCAGTTTGTCAATCTTTGGTGACATTTCACCAAAGTTGTAGGTACGTAAAGCTAATGCAGAAGATCTCCCATCCATCACCAAACAAACCTGGGCTTTGCTTCCCATTAGCATTACCTTCAATGCTGCCCAACCAGAGCTCAAGTTCTAACCCAGGCAATTCTATAGACCTCCGTGTACTGATGTTGGTGTATGCATCAATCTATAAGTAGCAACTGTCAGCGGAGACATTACACAGATATGTTTGAGCTTACTTAGACGCAGGGTCTCTGTTATCCAAAGATTATTTGATGCTGTAAAAAATCCTGGTGACCACTCTTTAATGTTTATGTTAAATGTTACTGTTAAACACTTGGGTTTTAATCAGCAGGGCTGCATATTAAAGCCTGGGCGCTGAACAAAATTTACTTCAAGTGGATGCAGCAAATAAACATCAGGCGCACCAGTGTGACCGGAGAGAACAGATGTGATTTTAACCCCTGCTGCCTTCCACAGTGGGAGTGTAAGACTGATATGGAACACGCATACCGGTTTGGTCGCATCGAGGTGAGCTGTGAGGGCTACAACCACCCTGCTGATGACTACATACTGAAGGGCTCCTGTGGGCTGGAGTACTCACTGGAGCTTACTGAGGAGGGCAGAAGGAAGACTCAAGGCAGCCGGGGCTCTAACAGTGGATTCAATGCTGGAGGTGTGAAGATGGAGATTTTAGATTGACAGAGTCTCATTTTCACGCACAGAAATAATTAGTCTTTCTTATTTCTATTTTTTTGTGTCAGGTCTCGGGGGCTTTGCCTCCAGTTTCTTCAGTGGCTTCTCAGGACACAAGCAGCAGCCTCAGCAGCACAGCCATCAGAGCTCACACAGCGAGGACTCCGGAGGCTTGCTGGTGGTTGTTGTGCTTCTGCTCTTAGCTTACGGCGTCTACAAGTTGTTCCTCAGTGGGAACACAGCACAGGGGGGGCAGGAAGGAGGGCCGACTGGTTACCCCAGAGACAATCAGTATGGCTCCACTGCAGGACCACCACCCCCAGGATTTAAGCCTGACTTCACAGGTACTGCACGCAGAGGGATGTAATGTGAACAGAGCATTAGTTTGATAGTTAGTTTGGGGAGGAAATGATTGACATGTTATTTTGTTTTGTACAAACAGCTGAATTCATGTCCAGTTTGAAATGAGATTAGAGCTACTTTGCTGAAATCTAGAATCTGTCCTTTCTGTTCAGGCAATACTGGGGCCAACCCAGGATACGGTTTTCATAGTGACTACACTCAGAGACAGCAGTTCCCAGGTGGCCGAGCTGCTACCGGCACAGGTGGAGGTTTCTGGACTGGAATGGGGACAGGAGGGGTCCTGGGATATCTCTTTGGTCGTCAGAGGTTGGTAATGAGATGGAGAGAGAGCTGAGAGAAGATATTTTCTCTTCCACTTCACTCACAGCCTTATTTTTTTGTGTTTATGTTTGTTTTACAGAAATCAGCCGAGCAACTACTCCAGTTACACTGACAGCAGACATCCTTCCACACACTCGGCTTCCTCTGGGACACGCACTGCTTCAGGTCTGTTTGCATGTCAAGTAACACACCAAAAATGCAAATGTAGTAAAAAGGAAAAACTGAAATACCACACGAACAGAAGAAGTCAAACCCTTTGCTGTAACACTTGAGGTTCAGCTCAGGCTCCTCCCCTTTATCTTGATGATCTCTGAGATGTTTTTACATCGTCTCCAACTCTGGTTAAATCTTTTGATTGGAAGTGATTCTGAAATACAAACACAACCTGTCTGTATAAGTCCTCACAGCTGACAATGTACATCATATCAAAAACCATGACGCGAGATGGAAGAATCTGTCTGAAGAGCTCAGTCACAGGATTGTGTCGAGGTTCACATCTGGAGATGGCTACAGAACAATTCAGCTACATTGAAAGTTCCTCTAGGAGCCACAGTTTTCTCCATATTTCTTAAAGGAAGAGGTTTGGAACAACCTGGATTTTTCTTCGAACTGACAAACTAAGCAATCTGTAAGAAGGGCCGTTGTTACAGAGGTGCCTAAGAAGCCATTAATCGCTGTCAGTCAAGTGGCTGAGTTCCAGAGATTGTTTGTGGAGAAGAAAAAACTTCCAGAAGAACAACATATTCTAAACGTCTTGTCTGATTTCCTTTAAACATGACACTTAGAATTGAGTTTAATCTGTGTCTCATCAGACCAGAATCTAGTTTCTCAGTCTGAGGGTCCTTCAGGTGCCATGAACTCCAGATCAGTCATGGTTGTATTTTATCTGCTTTTAAGATACTTTTTTGCAAAACACAGCACTTAAGTAAAGGCTTGTTTGTTAAAGGCCCAGCAGAAAGCAAAGTATTTGTACGATTTATATTTTTAATCTTTTGAAGACCCACAATAGGCTGGAAAAACATAGTTGTCACAAACAAAAAAGTAGGAGGCCCCGTAATGGCTCCTCTTTTTCATACTGATCCTGAACTTTTTAAAGTTTTGTGTCTATCATGTGTTAGAAACGTAATCGAAATGCTCGCTGTGAATTTTCCACACAATATACTGCTATATTCTCACATGGGCTCACCCCGATATTCCCTGGAGGTTTTACCAGGGGGTTGGTAGGAAAAACATTAGAGATTGCAATTATGGGACAAGGCCTCCATATATTTCCTCATTGTCTCAGCTGTTCTATAGCATCTACATAGTTGCTGTAAATCAACCTGACTGACTAACATCTTTGATTCTTTGTCAGGCTTCGGAGGAACCAAGAGAAGATAGAAGCTGTGGAAGTGAACCGATTCTCTACAGTGAATGGCAGATCTCTCTGTGATTTAAGTGATTTAGTTTATATATCTTATTTTGGAAACTTGTGTTGAGGAAATGATGTGATATTTTAGTAATAAATAATTGCTTGGATCCTGTTATTATTTTATTTTAACAGTTCAAACTCACTGTAGGTTCGTTGGCCTTTAACACTTGTTATCATCATTAATTATTAATCCAACTCCAATTTAAAGGTCCAGTGTGTACTATTTAGGTGAAAGGGATTTATCGGCAGAAATTGGATTAAAGATTATCCTACTGATGTTTTCACTGTTAGGTATCATCTAAATTGTATGAATTTTTTACCCTATAATGAGCCATTTATATTTAACTACTTTATATTTACATCAGGGTGGTCCTCTGTACCGACATGTTTTCTACAGTTGTCCAAATTGGACAAACTAAACACCTTTGGAGTTTTTATGACAACTGAAGGCTACACCAGATTCTCCTTCATGTTTTTTAGGGGGGAAGGTGACGGGTATTCAGCTCCATTATATAAGTTCACCACTAGTTGTCACTAAATTCTACAGACTGAACCTTAAACAGAGAGTGGTTGGTCGAGAGCTGCCACTTGTTCCACCAGGGTCTTATGTTATGCCTCCTTCCACCTCATCCACTGAGCAATGTCAAATGTCAATTTAGTTTTTGTTATACTGATATCATTTTACAATTGATAGGTTTATTCTCACCTCAAAATAAACTTGCCATACACAGCAAGAGTATACATGTAAACAACACATACATTTATTGTAATCTCATGTAAATACTCAGATCTAGTCTTTTTTAGTCACGAAAACTAAAAATTAAGATCTTTCCCTGTCTTCTCTTTTCTCCTTGGTTTAACTGCGCTCAATTTAACATTAATTTTGGACTAAGATGATTTCCTCTTACCTCTCCTACCTCTTATCTCAGCCTGGTGCTTATTTTTTAAACTTAAAATGTTCCAATTTCTGTCTCCATCCATTAATCTTAACTAGTGTCAAATAATGAGATTCTTGAGATAAAAATAAAAATTCCAAAAAAAAACAAATGCAAATTTAGTAATCTTCAAATAGATTTTTATTTCTAATTAGACAAAGAATGCAAAATTGTAAGTAGCGCATTACTGTTTCTTGGCTGGGTTGATCTACAAAGTCCAGAAGCATTGTGAAGCTCGATAATAAAAACATATCTGGGATATGTGTTTCACTTTTCATGTTGATCAGAAATGTGCTCACCAACCAGCTAAGGTGACATTACAGTCAGAGTAACAGTAGAAAACGGTGTATGCATACATGTCAACTAGTTATGCAGAAAATAAAGAGGGGGGTTCTTATTGCCCATTAAAAAATGTTCTGTACATTTGGACAATAAATTTAGTTTTGTTGCATTTCAAGTGTCAATACGTTCTGGAGTTATAGAGGCACATTCTTTAAATTCACATATAAATCCTGTGTAATTAGGGGCATTGTTTGCCATTCTGCATTTATGGATGTGTGATTTACAATGTGGTCCCCGTTCTCATTAAGTTTATGATGACGTCAATGTCATAATTCTCATCTTTAAAATGTGTAAAAACATTTTCAAAGTCAATTTCACACAATCAAAATATTTCCTCAATATATAATCCTTCAATTGAGTCTAAAAGGATACTGAATGGATACAGCGGTAAAATAAATGAAGAAGTCAGGAAGGTGGGCGGGGCGAGAAAGAAGGAAGCCAATCTAAACCCTCCATATTCTACCATGTGACTTTGAACCCGGAATCACAACAAAAGCTCCCACTTGTTGAGAGTTGTGGTCAATCAGCTGGAGTGTGGATCTGTTCTCTGACACCAGCCATGATGTCGGCTCTGCTCCACGTGTCGCTGCCCTTCCTCTTCTGTGTGATGTTTGCCAATGCCAACACCAGCTTGTTTGACGGAGCGGCGGTGGACTTGTCCTACGACCACTACGCTGAGAGACGGGTGGAGTATCTACCGCTCTTCCTGGCGATGCCCTGTAACTGTGCGGTGAACGTGCTTTACATATTCATGGGTGTGTACTGGCTGAGGAACAGAGCAGGGGAGGGGGGACAGAGCTGCTACCTGAGACAAGTGTTCGCCCTCATGGCCATCCTATACGCGCCTGTGCAGTGGACGCGCTTGGCGACGCTGCGGCGCGCCCCCGCCGTGCTCGACCAGTGGTTCACGCTCCCGATCTTCGCGTGGGTACCGGTGTGGATCAGCTTCATCGAGCGCGGCCCGGCCAAGTGGCGCGCTTCTAACGCGGCCACAGTGGAAGCGTGCTCGCTCCTCAGCTACGGCCTGTCGCTTGTGCACGAGCGCGGCTTCGATGTCGCGCTGTGCTGTCACGTGGCCGTAGCCGTGTTCCGGGGAGTGCGCGTGCAGCAGACTCACGGGAATAACCGTACTCGCGCGTACCTGCAGCTGGCGGTACTGTCGTGCGCGGGCTTCGTGCTTCTGAAGGTACTGGACCACTGGCTCGCCCGGTACCGACTGTTCCAGCGCTTCACCGGACACTTCTGGTCCAAAGTGTGCGACGTGCTGCAGTTCCACTTCAGCTTCTGTTTCCTGAGCACACTGACGCACAGGGCGCAGGAGAGGAGCGCAGCGCGGCGCCGCTGACACCACCGACACTAGAACCACTTCACCTCACTGTCCGGCCCCCCAGCAACCGTTACTATGAGCATTGATGATGCTCAATCAATGGCTATCCATCCATTGATGATGGATGGATACCCATCATCAATCTATTCTATCTATTCTATTCCATCTCTATCTATCTATCTATCTATCTATCTATCTATCTATCTATCTATCTATCTATCTATCTATCTATCTATCTATCTATTTATTTATCTATCTATCTATTGTTCAATTAGGATCAACATCTCTCCATCTGTCGCTCTGTCAATCAATTACCTATTTTTCATAGATCAGTTATAAACCAGTAATTGGAACAATGGATTGACAGGTTGTTTAACATCCACCTCCATAATGCACAGTGGTATATTGTTGGATGTGGATGTGAAGGTGTGAGTCTCCTCTAAGACAACTTACTACAACGCGTTTTGTCTTAAAACCAATAATAACTGCAGTCGAGAACCTATGAGCCCTGGATTCAAGACACTCAAATCCTTGCACTTGTTAATATTGTAAATCCATACTTTATTAAAAATGTCAATCAAATCATATTGTGAACAATTTATTTTTATAATAGTTGATTATTGTTAGTTTTGTTATTGCTGTTAATGATTAAATTGTATTTAATCTTCCCTGTTCCTGTATTGTTATTATTGTTATGTAAACTCTCTACTCTAAAAAAGTGATACATATTTGGATAGAATAATTGAAAGGAAAAGAAAAGTCCTCAAGCAGACACTTTTTACTCATTGGGGAGACCCCTTTTAAAGGTCCACTGAAATAGGCCTGCAGGACGAACTGACCAAGATCTGTGTGGAAACTATAATCTCTGAGAGGATTTCTCAGTAATTGTTTAAAAAAAAAAAATGTATGGGTTTAACCAGTATGAAAGAGTTCAGCTTTTTGTACATCTTTGTCAGAAAAATACTTACACCAATTAATTCATTAATTACCATCTCTCAGTTTAATTGGAGTTGTGGAGTCATCGCTGGAGGAGAGGGGCAGGAAGGAACTTGTTTATGCATATTTGTATACTTATTTGACATAATACTTGGAATTGAACTTCTACTTTCAATTACTTGCACGTCTACTTGAGTATGGAGATAGTGATCACCAGGGAGTCAGTCAAGAGCGAGTCAGGACACTGGTGAATATGGGCTAAACAAATAAAATTTGATTGATTGATTGATGGTCCATGGCACTTACTACTGTAAGGGAAATGTAACATGTGACCATAATATAATCATGATTGAATCTTCAAAACAATGTAACCTTGATCATGCTGTTTCCTGTTGAACTGAATGAGTGTTGGCCTGTTTACTCCAGTCACAGTAATCTAGTGTTGCTACTAAGTGATAATATATTACTTCCTCACCCACAGGGTCACCTCACGGGGGATTTGGGGTGGTTGTAAAAGGGATCTTGAAAACGGATGTTACACTCCAGGGGTCTGAGACAGAGTAGGGGACAGGATATCGGTCACCTATTTCTTAAACACGGAAAAGAGGATGATCGATAAGTTTGTTTTCCCTAGGAGGAGCTTGAAGATGTTTAGTGCTGTTTTCTCCTGCATGTCATTAACTGTTTAACAACCCCCTCCCGAATGGGTGGGGTTAGCCAAATGTATAAATACAAACCACTGTCTTCTGTCTTGGTGCATATGACAAACTCAAATTTGTGGTATGCATCATGCTCTCAGCATTAAAGTGTGACAATACTGTAAGAGAATTGTGTCTCGTTTCCTCTTTGCTAAGGTGGGATTGTAGAAATTGCCACGACACTACTTAGCTTTGTCGATTTTTGGGGAATGGTAAATAGGTTTGAATATTTACATGGGCAGCAAGGGTGGGTGTTCTGATAAATGTAGCTGAATCAAGTTTGGTGAGCCACCTGAGCAAGCCAGGGGCAGTCCAGCATATTCACAAATGTCTTGAATAATATAGAGACAGAGAACAGCACTGTCTCCTGTGTTTACATGCTCATGGCTGCCACGTCGTTGGTTTAAAACAGTCACGTATGATTATTATTTCTATCCATATATTTGTTTTGTGAAGATTGATGACAACTCTGCATTTACACTTGTACTTCCAAGTGATCTATGTCTGCTTTCAATCCAATCACCTTACGTGCATTTTAATGCAGGTGTAAAGGGGAACCTGTTGAAAACGTTTCAGGCTTACAGGTATAGAAAAGCTCTATGGTCTCAACAGGGTAACGGTGTGAAGACTTCATAACTTCTGGTAAAATTAACATTTCAGGTGGAAAATGGGATCATTCACAAAATGAAGCCACAAAAATATACATTTTTCTTAACTTTTAAAACGTTAAACAGTGATAAAAGAATAGATACTATGATATATCATAAGGATAACATGCACGTTTTTAAAGAAATGTCCTTGTTGGGTTCTCCTCTTGAAATATAATAACCCCTGATTACAGCTCATGTTTATAGCTCATGTTTACAGCTCATGTTTAGTGATGGCAGTGAGCACAGGCTCTGACAGGGGTTTTCTTTTGGTCCACAACAGGGCCAGGCCCGCCTCCCTGAAGTCCTGGTGGGAGCAGTAGATCAGAGGGTTCAGACCACAGTCCAGGTAAGACATCACTGATGACAATGTCCTTAACCAATCGGGTGCCGCAGACAGGTCCAGTCTACCCAACAGGATCAGCTGATTGGTCAATGGAAAGAAAAAGAGAACAATGAGTGGAGGAGTGTTCAGTCTGTGGCTTTACCACATGTGCACATGCAGATACAGCAGCTCCGGACACGTTTCACCATGAGTGAGTGTAATTGTCACCTCAGACACAACAAAGGGAGTGTAGCAGAGCACGTAGGAGGCCACCAGCAGTGGAGTGACTGCAGACAGGTCTGCTTCATCATCACTGAGAGACAGAGGAGACAAGATGGCTTTACTCACACACTCACACACACACACACACACACACTCACACGTGCACACACACTTACATGCACACACACAAACACACACACAGTCGGCCTATAATAGCATAACATTATAAAGTGTCTTCACATAACATATGAATGGTATTAACAAACATGCATACAGAGCGTAACCCCACCAAGCCACAATTACTATTGACTATTTGAAGTCATAAAGCTCAGTCTAGAGACACAAACTGACAACATAGGGCATGGGTCAGCAACTTGCGGCTCCGGAGCTGCATGTGGCTCTTCAGCCCCTCTGCAGTGGCTCCCTGTACAGTGTTGTGCATGTTGAGCATATATTTTTGCCGCGAACGGTGAACTAAACAAATCAGTTTTCATATGATGAACGTGAGTGAACGTCATTTTTTAAGTCATCGTCGTATCAGGCCAGGGGCGGCTCCTGGTACAGGCGACATAGGCGGTTGCCTAGGGTGCAAAATGCCGAGAGGGCGGCACAAGAGACTGATTTATCATGACGTTACACATGCAATGTAAAACAATACAGTAACGTCACACCATCATCCTCTAACCCCCGGACGCACCGTAGGTAGAAGCGCCGCGAAAAACTCTACTCTGCTCTGCGCCCCAGAGCAGAGCCGGGGTGCAGAGCAGAGCTGGGACAGAGCCGGGATGCAGAGCCGGGGCGCAGAGCAGGGGCGCAGAGCCGGGACGCACCTCCACCTCCACCTCACTAACAAACACCTCGATGTCAGTGTCTGTCGGTGTCTGTTGGTGGAAACCAATCGGTCGGCTTAATAATTTAACATTGACCATTCATAGTAGAAATTTGGCGTGGCGCAGAGCCGGGGCACAGAGCCGGGGCACACCTCCACCCAGTCGCGGTTCTACATGGAAATGCGCCCCAGGGGAGACCCCCTCCGAGCGCCCCGTCACAGGATGAAGTGCAGGATGATGTGCGCTGCAGGAAGATGTGCGGCGCAGGACGATGTGCGCAGATGTGCGCCCCGGGATGATTTGCGCTGCAGGATGATGTGCGCCTCCGCAGGATGATGTGCGCCTCCGCAGGATGATGTGGGCCTCCGCAGGATGATTTGCACTGCATAGGTGATGATGATATGTGCCGCAGGTAGATGTGAGCCACACGATGATGTGAGGTGATGATGTGCGCCACAGGATGAAGTTCGCTGCAGGATGATGTGCGCTGCAGGATGATGTGCAAGGCAGGATGATGTGCAAGGCAGGTTGATGTGCGCTGCATGATGATGTGCGCTTCAGGATGAAGTGATGATGTGCGCTGCAGGACTATGTGGGCCGATGTGCGCCCCAGGATGATATGCGCTGCAGGATGAAGTGGGCCACAGGACGATGTGTGCTGCACGATGATGTACGCTGCAGGACGGGGGCCGAATGTGCACCCCAGGATGATGTGCGCTGCAGGATGATGTGCGCCACAGGATGATGTGCGCAGCAGGATGAAGTGTGCTGCAGGATGATGTGTGCAGCAGGATGATGTGCGCAGCAGGATGAGGTGCGCCGCAGGAGATGTGTGCCACAGGACGATGTGCACTGCATGATGATGTGCGCAGTAGGACGATGTGGGCCAATGTGCGCCCCAGGATGATGTGCAGCAGGATGATGTGCGCTGCAGGATGTTGTGCGCAGCAGGATGAAGTGCGCTGCAGGATGATGTGCGCAGCAAGAGGAAGTGCGCCGCAGGATGATGTGCGCAGCAGGATGATGTGCACCACACGATGATGTGCGCTGCAGAATGATGTGCGCCACAGGATGATGTGCGCTGCAGGATGATGTGCGTCGCAGGATGATGTGCGCTGCAGGACGATGTGCGCACCGCAGGACAATGTGCGCCCCAGGATGAAGTGCATCGCACGATGATGTGCCCTGAAGGATGAAGTGTGCCACAGGAAGATGTGCACCTCAAGATGATGTGCGCTGCAGGATGTTGTGAGCCGCAGGATGATGAGCGGTCATGATGATATGCGCTGCAGGAAGATGTGCGCCGCACAATGATGTGAGGTGATGATGATATGCGCCGCAGGATGATGTGCTGCCAGATGATGTGTGCTGCAGGATGATGTGTGCCGCAGGATGATGTGCGCAGCAGGATGATGTGCGCCACAGGATGATGTGCGCCACAGGATGATGTGCGGTGATGATGATATGTGCCGCAAGATGATGTGTGCCGCACAATGATGTGCACCGATGTGCGCTGCAGGACTATGTGCGATGATGATGATATGTGCCACAGGATGATGTGCGCTGCACATGATTTGCGGTGATGATGATATGTGCTGCAGGATGATGTGCACCGCAGGACGATGTGCGTCTATGTGCGCTGCAGGTGCGCATCATCCTGGGGTGCACATCGGCGCACATCCTTCTGCAGAGCACATCATCCTGCGGCGCACATCATCCTGCGGTGCGAATTACTGTGCAGTGCACATCATCCTGCGGCGCATGTCATCTTGAGGCTCACATTATCCTGCCGCGCACATCATCCTGGCGCACTTCATCCTGCGGCGCACATCGTCCTGCTGCGCACATCATCCTGCTGCGCACTTCATCCTGCAGCGCAAATCATGGTGCCGCACACATCATCTTGCTGCGCACATCATCTTGCGGCGCACATCATCCTGTGGCGCACATCATCTGGCGGCGCACATCATCCTGCAGTGCACCTCATCCTGCAGCGCACATAACCTGCGGCGCACATCATCCTGCGGCACCATTATGCATTATCATTTAGCATTATAATAGAAATTGGGCGCAGAGCCGGGGGCGCAGAGCCGGGGGCGCAGGGCCGGGGGCGCAGGGCCGGAGGCGCAGAGGTAAATTAACCAGGGACAAATGCCCAAAAAAGACAAGTCTGGGAGGTAAATAGAGAGTTTGATTCTGCGTGGAAAGATTAATTTGCTTTCACTGCCAAAGTGCAGGTTTACCTGTATGCTTGATATGTGGCGAGGAATTAGCAAACACGCAAAAAATGTAATGTTTAAAGACATTTCCAGAGCAAGCACACAGCATTTGCTGTAAAGTATCAAGCTGGAGATGAGCAAAAAAAGCATAGTTCTGTGTTTCCTTTATTTCAAAGGAGGTCTACACTTTTATTATGTTCTCCTCTTCATAAGAGTTTGGTGTTTTCCTTTTTTGTAACAGGTAAAAATAGCAGTTTAATGTCAACAGTATTTTTTATTTTCGTTCTATAATTTAATAAATGGAACAAACTATAGTTTATATATATATATTGAATAACTATATATATAACTTTATAACCTGTGTTATAAAATATGGTTTGCGGCTCCAGACAGATTTAATTGGAGGGAAGAGGGGTCAAAATGGCTCTTTCGATAGTAAAGGTTGCCTACCCCTGACATAGGGAATGTAATTAACCACAAAACGACTTAGAATGGCCAAAAAGGGCACAAGATGACCATAAATGACTGCTGCCCACTATGGAGGACCATACATGACTTAAGTATAAATAAATAAATGTATAAATAAGTACAGAAATAAATAAATAAAAAGGAAATAAATAAATTAATACAGAAATAAATAAATACTTTAATAACAACAGAAATGTCTAAATAAATGTCCTAAATATATTTGCACATTTATTTATTTATTCCCTGATTTATTTTTCGATTTCAGTCGCCTTATGCTTATGAGAAAAGGCGGGCCTAACCGCAGGCTCATGCATGATTGGTCACAGGAGTGTAATGATCCAGCCCTACTACTTCTGCCTCTCAATGCTGACTGGTGTCCAGTAGCTGTTTGCAGCATTGAGCCAGTTAACACTTAAAATGAACTAGTTCAAGTTCAGAGGGTTAGTTAAGGTTATTTATTATTGGGATGATTTAGGTGTCAGTAGTCCTGACTGTGAGCATCATGTCTGGTGAGGGCCCGCCTTTCTCATTAGCATAAGGACACTGAAATCGAAAAATAAATCAGGGAATAAATAAATAAATGTGCAAATATATTGAAGACATTTATTTATTTAATTCTGTTGTTATTAAAGTATTCATTTATTTATTTCTGTATTAATTAATAAATTTTCTTTTTTATTATTTATTTATTTCTGTATTTATTTATACATTTCTGTATTTATTTATTCATACTTAAGTCATGTATGGTCCTCCTTAGCTCACAAGGACCCCAAAAAACTAAACAGTTTCTAAAAATATAAACACAGACCATAAAAAAAAATGCATACTGGCCAGAAAATTTTCAAAGAACAGTCAAGTTTCCAGCTTGTGTCACTGGAAACGACCTTAAGTCCGTTGGGTCACCTGTTTGAGTTGGAGCCGCAGCCGATGGCACTCAGCAGGGAGCAGAACACGATGAGGAGGAAGGGGAGGAAGATACAGACGGAGAAAGCACAGAGAATGTAGACCAACATGTCTGAGTAGCTGCTCTCCCAGAAAACGGCACACAGCATCTCTGCACCATCATACCTGTAGGAGAAAGAAGACATGGTGGAGATGAACACATCAGAATGTAGGAGGTGTTATTAGAGAAGGTAGTATTAGACAGAATGGTATCTGACATTAAACGCAAACCTGAGTGAATCTTCTGAATCTTAAACTAACCGATATCCTCAATTCTCTGGCTGGAAGTTACATGATCTAATATCAGTGTGACCTCACACTGGCACTGATGTCTTCATGATCAGTGCAGAGCAACAGGGTTTCTCATACCGGAGGGTTTGCAAATGAAGATGTGATGGAGGCAATCAATCAATTGATTATTAAATAGAATTTTATTTGTTTAGCCTATATGCATATAGGGTTTCTCAAGGTGTAACATCCCCTGTTCCTAGAAAAGACTATGTCAAACATAATTTGGGAGGTGTATCAATGTTAGAAGTACTCATGTAAAAGAAAAGGTCTGACAGAGATGAAGGGATTAGCAAGGACAATTGTTATGATTGAGGTTTTGCCATTAATGTTGGTGTATGTGTCTTTGTATATAATATATCTAAGCAATCTAGTTGTTATCATAATCTACTAATAGCTGTTTTAAATAAAAAGCCCTGGGTCTGTATTTGTGAAAGAAGGAAAGCTGGATTACCCAAACACAGAAGAGCAGAGGTAAAGGGATGGTGGGAGTGACGGAGGAAACATGTATAAACATTATCTGCTATATCTCAAACATGATAATGTAATCATTCCTCTGCCCTTCACTATCTGTGGAACAAGCTACCGGGCTGGTTTCGGGAGGCTGACACCATCTCTTCTTTAAGGTTAAACTTAAAACATTCCTTTTTGATAAAGAAAGTCTGACAACCTATTAATTTAGAGTCTTTTACTTAAACCTTGTAGAATTTTCTTCTCTGCTGTCACTTCAGACACCACCTGCTGAATGAACCACTGTTTCATCTCACATCAATGAAGTACTTTTATAATGATCCTGACAAATGTTTTGAGCACTATGAGAAACCAGCAAACCACATACTTGATCCAGGCATAGATGACAGGGATGCTCCCAAACACCAGCCCGGTCACCCAAGAAGCTGAGCATGCTACCACCATGACAACAAAGAGAGCCCTTCTTGTGGAGGCCCTGCCGATCAGCCGGTGCACACAGAGGATAGCTAGAAATGGGAATAAAAAAACTTACAGCGACTGCTTCAAAGCAAACAAGGGACTGTTGTCAACTGTTGTAGCTCCTACTTCACTGCTACATCAAGTATATATTGTAGATACCTAAACTTAATCATATATTTAAATTTTCTGCTGCTTTATTCTCCTGAAATAAATTATTCTCAATCCCATCTTAATTGGTTCAGTCTTTGTCAGTGAATATACTTTTTCTTTTAATTGCATAGTTTATTTTTGGCCTTGCATTAACAGATATGTTTAACATCTGAATTAAAAAATCCAAACAGTCCCTTTGACTTCCACAGAATGGATAATAGAACATGATCAAGTGGTCTCTATGAGTGTGAAAGTAGAGCTTTGTGGTACCTAGGCTCCCTATGGAAGAGCTGATGAAGGCAAACTTCAGCAGGCTGACGACCTCGCACCATGGAGAACTCTGACCCCCTGTCAGCATGGCCAGCAGCGAGCCGGAGATGATGAGAAGGGAGCAGCCTTCACAACACAGTAATTCACTATCAGAAATTTCAACTTCCTGAGATGTAAATCCCTGTGATTAATCTGCTACAATACTAGCATCAGTTGAAGTAACGAGGTATAGTGAGACACACCAAGGAAGAAAGTGACAACATACTGTATATTCCTGTACCACACGTGTGTTGGTGTCAGTGTGAGTTGTACCTAAATCTGACAAAGTGAGACTGATGAAAGGAAGCCAATAACGGCAGCAGAACTGACCCTTGCACTGAAAATGAAAAAGTTAGAATGAATGAGTTCACACTAACATGGGTGATCACCCAACACCAAAACCTTCAGGTTGTTCGTTCTCTATGGTCTTTTAACTAACATTAATAAACAGCCTTACCATGACTTTAACAAGCAGAACAAGACAGTTTCCCACAATTCCCATGACCATCTCCAGTCCCAGCAAGGCCACCAGCAGCCATTTCTCTTCCTCTGGCCACAGATATTCCATGAACAGAGTCCCATTCAACCTTTCAGCCACTGAGAGACAGAACATACAGATCAGAGCAGAGTTTACGATCAAGGAACTCTGCGTAAACCTTGGAGCTGTACATGTTGACTGAGGGTTTAACAAGATGCTCCTTATGGTCTTTGATGCCATGAATAGAAATAGGGAACTGTTCGCACATAGATGATAATAAGTATAAATACATTTTAAATAGAATGATTAATAGTCACTTTTAGGAGGTGTAAAGTAACTCTTATAGTTCTAATACATTTCTAATCTTTAACTGTATATTTTTGGATGTTTAATAATAAAGCCAGGGGGCTTTATTCTTGTTTCATTTTATTTAGACAGACATCACATTTAATGCCTTCCATTCTCATACTGTCATACGAAACAAGAGTAAAAATAGAAAACAATTAGATCTAAGTACTCAAAAAAGTATAACTGACAATAACACATTTGGAAATGGAAAGTTTGGACAAAAATTAGTACTTCAAGTGTCTTCCAAAACCACCAGGGGAACAACAAAAGATGAAATAGTGTGAAAAAATACATCTATACGGTTTAAAATGCTGTCAGTTAAACAGTAGACAAATATAAAGCAAACACACAACTGTATAGTAATGGATGGTGTTACACTTACTTGTATGGTGAGGTGACAGTCCACAGCCTCAAACTGTGTGAAGGTGCCAGGTGTCTGTAGTGGAGAGCTCAGAGGGAAGTGTCATCAAATCATTTTCAATTAAAAAACACATGCTCCATTAACCTTAACTCCAACGGCCCTGACGCACACTGTGTGTGTGTGCCTGTATTTTAGCTTCTACTATTCAACCACTTCCACCATATGATGACTGAACTACAACTGGAAAAATAAGCCCCTCTAACAAATCAAGTTCAAAAAGTTATTTTTCTGTCATAGTGAGGGCAACATATGAAAATCTGGGAACTAAATCCTTACCAAGAAATTTCTTCACAATTGTGTTTAGGAAGGTGTGTAATATCATGTCTTAAAATGTTGAAATTCAACTCCTGTGGGAAACCTCCTAAAAAATCGCTCAAAGTTGGGGTACCTGTAACCGATTTTTGAAAAATCGAAAATGTTAAATTTGGCTTTAAGTAACTTGTGAGGGGTCAAACTAGGAGTTTTTCATGATTCTGAGTTGATTGCAAGCATTCGTTTTCACCAAAACCACTCTTTAGTGCAAAAACAGCCACCCCCACTTTTCCCACTCACTGCATTTTCAGCCATTATTCACGAATAAAGGGTTCCAAACCCCCCCGCCTCCCCAAAACTAATAAAAAATAAAAAATAACCCAGTTAAAACCATGAAAAATTCTATCTTTTTTCTATTTGTCTAAAGCAATAACCTCATGGAAAGGTAATAATTGTCAGGGCAGCATTATTTTTTCACCAAAACTGCTCCTTAGTGGAAAAACCGACATTTGAATTTGAAAAGTAGCGTTATTTGTTTATTTCAGTATCTTGCATAATACTGATCCACTCAACCACACACCTCATGTGTCACTGTCTGAGTCTTCTCCGAACTGAACATCATCATGAACACAATTCTTGCACGTTATGCCTTTGCAAACTCCACATGCCGAGATACACTTGACACCATTCTTTTTGCAGCTGCACCGGCGGTCGCTGCAATCTCCATTGCAATTGCAGACTGTGAACTGAAGAAGCTTCTCAGGAGCCATGGGGTCTAGTGTTGGAACTGGCTCATATCCCTTAACACCTAATGTCCACCCGTAGTCACTAGGGTCCAAAGACATGCTCTTAAGAAGGATCCAGTCCCGGGTTTGTATATATGCACATAACCTGTCAAATAGAACTGTTTTCCCATGGCCAGCGGTTGCAGAAACCGTATCACAACCAGTTAAGGCATGACAAAAGAGCAGGTAGCGTCTTTGTCTTTTGGCGATCTGCTATAGCCATCAAAGACCACAATGATCTTCTGAGAGCGACAGCCAAGACCCTGCAAGTATCTCAGGTAACTGTTGGCAATATCCTGCCAACTCTGACCTTGTTCCCACTTCACCATGTAGAGAAGCCATCCACCATCAACCACCAGAGTGGAGGAGGGTTTGTTAGTGAGGTCAAGTGGATCAGTTAAATCCTTCAGGCTAGTCTTGGAAAAGCCTACCTTGTTTTCCTTGTTCATTTTCTGATTTTTGTTGCTGAACAGGGACAATAGGAAGGAAGCCAGCTTATACTGTAAGCTTGTCTCAACTGTCATAGCCCGTTGGGCCAAAATGATCAGTCGGTTGAACAACTTGAGTGAGTCAAGGTGAATCTTCTTTTCATTGACCTTGGGAATCTTTCTGAGTGATGACAGGGCTTGTACCTTCAACTTCACCTCCATGGTCGATGTGGCTGACGGTCCATCCAGCTTTATCTGCATCTCCCTCCCTACTTCAGCTGCTCTCTCTGCATTAACTGGGTCATCTCTTGTGCTTGTGAATTATGTTGAGAAAGACACAAGCAACTCCTTATCTCAATCTTGGTCAAATGGGTTGATCTCCTCAAAGTTCTATCGCTTCAGGATCAGGAAAAGTGGGGGTGGTTGTTTTTGCACTAAAGAGTGGTTTTGGTGAAAAACTAATGCTTGCAATCAACTCAGAATCATGAAAAACTCCTAGTTTGACCCCTCACAAGTTACTTAAAGCCAAATTTAACATTTTCGATTTTTCAAAAATCGGTTACAGGTATCCCAACTTTGAGCGATTTTTTAGGAGGTTTCCCACAGGAGTTGAATTTCAACATTTTAAGACGTGATATTACACACCTTCCTAAACACAATTGTGAAGATATTTCTTGGTAAGGATTTAGTTCCCAGATTGGTCAAATATCTGCTAAAATGCCCTTACTATCAGTTCTATTTTAATAAACTTGTACCACTTTGACTGGGAAGCCTTACAATGACCACCTGGTCAAATGTTTCTCAATAAATGAATAATTAATAAACCCAACCCTTTACCTACATTCATTGGAGAAACGAATATTATGAAGGATAATTTCTGAAATTGATTCTTCAGAAATATCTTAATATGTAACTCTGTCAGCAGGGAGAACTTTGGGTAAATATATGGCAAATTTATGATAGCATTTGTTTTAGGATTACGGTAAAATGATTCCCTTTAGAATTACTGAGCAAACAATCCAGTTAAGTCAAACCCTTTTTTATTTGTTGTTGTTTTTTGTGCAAAACTATAAATAGATAGATTGACTCCATCCAAGTCCTGAGCATGTTTTCAAGAAAGGGTTCAATATGGCACTGTGATCAGTGTCAAAAATAAGACGGCTCTGAAAACTAACAGCTTGTTCAATACAATGTAGACACACATTTAACGGGTTGATATGTGTATTCATATCGAAGGTACGTTTTTTTGTTGTTTTGATGTGGTGACTGTAGCACTGATCTAAACCTGAACAATTTTAATTGGTTTTCGTTTGTTGTTTGTCAATAAGGATGCATTACATACAGGTATTGTTGTGTTAATTAAAAGGAATCTCACACACACACACACACACACACACACACACACACACACACACACACCATGGATGTACTAAACATTATACAACACGTTTATATGTATTAATAAAATCTGTATAATTGTAGGTTGATTTTAGAAATCAAATCAAAAACAGGCAATCATAAAAAGGCTCGTCGCTCGGCTCGACCGTCCATTGACGTAACACGTTTTGTCACTTCCTGTTCACGCACGGTCCGTCCCTCAAATCGTCCGCTGTTCTGGTTAAGAAGGCCAAATAGCGACATTTCGGTGAGTTCAAACCAATTGTAATGTTTTAAATCTCTTTTGTTGCACCTTTCCTTCACATCTCAGTTAATACTCAATGCTGTATCGTTCGTATCTGACCTCGTAGTGTTTACAGTTACCTACAATTCACCTCAAGCGACCTTTATGTAAAAGTCCTTGACAGTGTGTGAATTAACCCGGCTGCTAGTCAGTGCTAGCTTAGCTTAGCAGCAAACCTTAACACTTGACCCAGTAAACACAGAGTCGCCGGTTGTGTGGTACGTGTGTGCTGGTTTCCAGTGGTTACAGGAGTGCTCTGTGTGTTTGTGTCTTGTAACACGGTGTTGTGTATCAATGTCATTCCACTGAGGCAGCGCTGGGAGTCTTCAACTCGGGGTTAGCTAAGGTGGACAGTTCCATAAGAGTTTCTCTCCTGGGTCTCAGCATGTGACTGTTACAACGAGGTTGATGTTAGAAGCTCAGAAACTGTAACATTCTCACCCTCCATGTTTTTCATTCACGGTGTTATTCAGTGGCTGTGTTTACTTGCAGAGAGACGCTACACACACAGGGGGTTTGTTATTACGTATTATGTGTAGGTGGCTATGTATGTATAGAGTATATAACACACACATATATAACATATATAAACAGGGTGGACAACTAATAACAGTAGAATCAAAGGTTGACACGTTCCTACGTCATAATTTGATTTTGACAGACAACAGGGATCAGTGAGGATTTATTTAATTTGATATGCATGGTTCATTTCTTCTTCAAATAATAAATATAAAAGATAATAACAATACGTTGATGCTGTCACTGAATGGTTCCTCTTTGTTCTCGTGTGTCTGGTTTCAGCTGCAAAGACGTCATGGCTGCAACACTGCGCTTACTTTACAGTGTGTCGAGGCCAGGTAAGGTTTCTCAGCTTATTTGCTTACAGTAAGAAAAGTTTGAGACATTTGAGTACAAACAAATCAAAGATAGTAATCTCATCTGTGACTTTTAAAAACATAAAACAAGCAATAAATGAATCACAATTATATTTCATATAATTTTTTCCAGTTATTCTGATCAAAAGTCAGTACTTTTGTATCGTCAACAGATGGTCAAAAACAAATCATATTAGTTTTTAATCATTAAGCTCAGATCATATTCCTATGCAGTATATTAGATGTATAGTGAAGTGTTGTATACTATGTGTTACAGCAATATCGAATGAATGTTTCTACCATAATGGTCTTAATGTTGATACACTTTATTTTTTACTTTCAGGCACTTTTGTGGCCAGCCAGAGTCTTGTGAGGCCCTTCAGTGTTTCTGCACAAAGGGCAGGATTCAGTAAGTAGCACTGTGACACACACGCAACTCATTGTGTTCATCGATGTATCTCCTTCTGAAAGGCTCTTTGGTATCTGGTATTCTGCTATCACAAAGCTACTTTCACTTTCTACCAGGTTAGAGGGTTTCAGTTGAGTTTCTCAAATTTTAGACAATTCTAGTACAAGTTCAAACAGTGTTCATTATCATACCATCCAGTTATTTCAGTATGATGGAAAACTAATACGGTAAACATGGCCCAGAATGATTATGAATATCATCACATTTTAGAGTAATTCCTATAAATAACCAAACAAATGAATCTATGCCTCTTTCCCTCTCTGTCTTGGTGAGGTCATATTCATGAGCAGCACAACTGTGTTGGACCTATCATGTCAACAGGGAACATGTGGCATTTATATTATATCATTACAAAACCGACTGCTGAAGATGGTGGTAAAAACATGTCAAGCAGGAAGACTGTGGTTTTGGAACTTAATCAAAAGAAGGTGGAGCAGCTTCAAAGGGTTATGGTTATGTGTGGGTTATTTTGTACTCTTCTAAATTAGACCCACGAGTTGCACAACCACACAAGACCTCTGTGGACCCTGAACAAGTGAAAAAGAGCGAATACATATTTATGAAAGCGATGTAACTTTTGCAATCAATGTAAATGTTTTGATATTTCTTAAATGTGTATGTGTAGTATCTGAACACCACCACCTTCACTTGATTGTGTGTGCAGAGTATGTGAACGCCCAGGAGATTCCTACAGACATGAAGTCCATTACAGACCGAGCTGCTCAGACGCTGCTGTGGACAGAGCTGTTCAGAGGTCAGATGACACACTCGCATACAAATGGGATGCAAACATTTGTTAGAATTGCTGTTTTAAAGTCCTCAGTCACAGAGGGACTTGGACACTAGGGCTGAACGATTTGGGGAAATAATCTAATTGCAATTTTGTTCCCCCAAAATTGCGATTGTGATTTAATATGCGATTTTTTCCTCCCAAAAAAAACATAATGGATGATTTAAATATGACCAACACAATATTAGATACATTTACTGTACAATATTCTTTCCCACATTTTTATTTAACTGCTCATTACAGCAACAAGACAAATCAGTGTGCATTTAAGTAATTTAATCAAAGTAAGTATAAACACAAGGATTGCACTTTTTTTTTTTATTGTAGGTGTCTTACTGCTCCCAAGTCAGTAACATTTCCAGTGTTGGGAAGGATACTTTGAAAACGTATTCAGTTACAGAATACATGCCCAACCAATTTATGTAACGTATTCTGAATACTTGGATTACTTCCACATTGAATTAATTTTCTAAGTGTTGGAAAGCGGCGTTGTTATAGTCAGTGGAGCAGAAGCAGTTTAAGCTCTGTGTCCGCGGATGCGGCGGGCCAGCTGGATGCGCTGGAAGGGCAGCTTGCGGATCAGCAGCTCCGTAGATTCCCGTTCATGTCCGGGTGGTCGTGCAGCGGTACGGAGGCGCCGGGCCTCAGCAGAAACCCCCCCATGCTGAACACCTCCGTCTCGCAGATGTGCATGTATGTGACCGGGGGGCTCTGGAGCCCCGCCGCCCCGGAGCACGGCTTGCTTTTCCGCGGAGTGATTTTCCGGTCCGCCGCAGCGGCATGAGCTCGCTCTGTGAGTCCGCCACGTCGGCCGAAGACTTTAGAACCCTGTAGATGATGCAGGCTTGCTTCGCTATCTTCTGGATCAGAGGAGTTTTGTGGTCCCGCGGCACTCCTGCTGCGGGTGAGGACAGCAGCCCAGTGCCATACTCTCTTTCGCACATTTTAATCGCGCACGCCGCGATTAGAAAATCGCGTTTTGTTATGTCACGAGGACATTGTTATGTGTGTCGGCTCTTTTCATTAAAACACAGCTAAGATGTAGCATGACGGAGACGGAAGAGTTTAGATATTGTATGATAAAACATGTTCTGTCTTCAGGTTTCTCCTGTTTGTGTTGCTGAAAGCAAATAACATCTTGTCATAGGGAACAGGGTAATTCAACACTACAATAATTATCATCTCGTACATTTTAACGTATGAAGTCAGTCAGGACCTGTATTTGTAAAATGTGATTTTACCAATGCAATACAGGTGATTTGATTGGCTGGTGCCTGTGCTGCTGCTTGAGAAGTTTAACTTTTCTCTACAGAACCACAATGCAGTTCAGAAACACGTGACACCACATTAAATTGAAAGGCGAGCGATTCTGTCGCATACTCCATCGCATATGTGATCGAGTATTATGTTGATAACAGCTGCTTCATCACTGTCTGCGATATAGAGGAGTCAGAGACACATGCTGCAGAGACTATCGTTACCTGATAACTCTTACTGGGATATTTATAACCAGGTTAGGTTTTGACAGGGACTAGTGTTACATGATACAGAACAGATGTTGATTGAAGCTAAATTATTTCACATTTAAAGTAATAAAAAAATCTGTCCCTGCTCCTGTACCTGTGTCTCATCTAGGGTACAAAACCTGTAGAAATAGCCGGGCTGCTGCATCCATCAGCTGTCTTTAATTTGGCCTAAATGGTTGTGTTGTGTTGTCAGGTCTCGGCATGACGATGAGCTACCTGTTCAGAGAGCCTGCCACCATCAACTACCCGTTTGAGAAGGGTCCTCTGTCGCCTCGCTTCAGAGGAGAGCACGCACTGCGCAGGTGAGAGTGACGCCAAACAGCCAGCTAGTGTAGCGTGTGTAGTCTGACTGACTTTATCAATGGAATACATTTAGTTGTAAATCAAATGGAGTAAAAACTTACAAACACAAACAATAGGAGCAACTGATCACACAGGGTTACTTGTTTTTAACAGTAATATCATTTTATGAATGGACTCACAATTTCACAACACATCTAATTGATTAGAGATTGTTCACAGTCTGTGCCACTTTTCATGTGAACAGCTGAAGCTAACACTCTGAATATCTTCCGGCAGTGACTGTTATCTTTCTCAATCTTTGAATCACTTCCCAGCTCCCATTTCTATACGAGAACCAGCTTCTTAAGCCCCCTTCAACAGTGGCTGTGTATTTATGTGGTCAGACAACATATCAAATCAACACATTTTGGAGTAGAACCAAACCATCACTATTTGATTCACTGCTTCTTCTTCTTAATCCACCAAAACGAGGACATTTGGCTTCATGCAAGGATAGTTCGCACAAACAGACTTGTTGTTGAGTTGTGTGTACGAGTGATGTAGGAGACCTTTCTGTGTTCATCATCCCCTTAACATATTTCTCATATTTTACAGACACAAGTTAGAGTAATAGGTATATATCAGCTATTATATTACTTTTTCAACTAATTAAATTTATAAATTACACCTCATAATCATGTTGAGATTATTCTGTTTAACTTTCAAATTTTACTTATGATATGTTGTGTTCATTTACCTGCTAAATGTCAAAGTATCCTGTCCTTTCACTGCTGATTCTGCTAAGATGTCCAGACTTTGTATAAACCTGCTGCTGCCCATTCAAAGTAAAATATACTGATATTGACTGGTGGCAGCCGCATCACTAACCACTTCCTGTAGTAGAGCACCTTTAATCCTATATTTGGATTAAACTGACATTTTATTGTTAGAGAATCTCTGAGGTGCAGATAAGTTTAACAAAGTCTTTGTTCTGATCTTACACCAGGTATCCTTCAGGAGAGGAGCGCTGCATCGCCTGCAAGCTGTGTGAAGCTATCTGCCCGGCCCAGGTACAAACACGCTTGAATAGAAAGTCAACTAGTTGTGTCCTGATTGCAGCATTGCCTACATTTTATGTCCGTTGTGAATAAATATAGACATTTATTATTAATCTAAATACCGGCATTTGAAGCAATAGAGCACTGTAGAGTCTCTAATTATCCGTAACTGTGTGTGTGCGTGTGTGTCCAGGCTATCACAATCGAAGCTGAGTCTCGCACTGACGGCAGCAGGAGGACGACTCGCTACGACATCGACATGACCAAATGCATCTATTGTGGCTTTTGTCAGGAGGCGTGTCCAGTGGACGCCATCGTAGAGGTGCGTGTTTTATCCTGTGTTACAGCACTATACAAACTTATCTCCTCAGCCTGTTCAGACATGCTGTCAGTGATCTTGAGATAACAAAACACTGGCTGTGCAGATGATTCTGTGTTCCCATTGGAAGGATGTCTTGAATTGCTGCAGGTTTTCACGACTGTTTACTGGTGTTGCCTTCTTTCTTACCTTTCTCTCTTTCTGTTTTGTGCAGGGCCCTAACTTTGAGTTTTCCACTGAAACCCATGAAGAGCTGCTCTACAACAAGGAGAAGCTCCTCAACAATGGAGACAAGTGGGAAGCAGAGATAGCCGCCAACATAAAAGCAGACTACCTTTATCGATAGTAACCAGAGTTACCCTACACAGTGTACAGATGCCACTTAATCTCTCCAACACACAAACACACACAGTACGTCCATACTGTACATATTGTAAGAAGACAGACTCAGCTGTAGTGGATGTGCTTCAGGGTTGTATTTGTATTTGATGATGGATCCTTCGCTTCCAACATCCCATTCTGACATGATGATCATAATTTGACATGTTTTAGACTTTTTTTTCCACGGCATCACATATTTATTATAGAATGGCAAGTACCCACTGGCTGTCAGTGTGGCAGCATGGACCAGTGTGTGTGTGTGATCATCATTGCAGACCCTGGGGTTTTGTCTTTATTGTCCCACTGGCCTAACAGACGTAAACACTGAGAAATGCTGTGACACTGATGGCAGACTTATTCTTGGTTTGATTCTAATGTCCCTCATAAGTATACATGGATTATTGTCATTCTCTCGGGTCTCAGTAATTAGTTTTATGGTCTTCATACTGTATCCAGCCTGACTCTAATAAAATTCTGGGAGAAACGATAAAGGATTTTTCTTAATCTCTCAGCTCAACCTTTAACATCTTATAACTAATTAAAACCAAACTTAGAAAAAACATGAACACTTGAAGTTACATCAGTGTGATAAGATTGAAGAAATCACAGATGTGTGCTTGGTAGACAGAGGTTGTGGTAGTTGAATGAGTCAAGAATAAGACTTTTACCCAAGAGACGGGGTTATTTACCTTTTGTAAACGTTTGTTTCTTATTTTGCAAATAGGTAGCAAATGCTAATGTATTGAAGTAGCTACAGTGACATGACAAGTGGACATGACCAGATGTCATTTCAGAGTAGTTTAACAAGTTTCTCTCTAATTTTGAACTTCACCTTGTGATGGTTGGATTGGATTCACTAGTATTCCATCTTTCCAGCATTTATTAGTAAAATGAGTTGGATTGAATCTTATTTGAAAGCAATTTGTTGAAGATTGACTCAAAATTCCTTATGGTAATTCTCTATTATCAGGATGTCACACTAGGTCTGTGAAAAGCCCCCAGTTGGTCCAAAATGCTGCAGCACGAGTGCTGACAGGAAATAGGAGAGATCTTATTACTCCAGTTTTAGCTTCTCTGCATCGGCTCGCTATAGAATTCAGAATATAATTCAAGATCCTGCTCCTCACATACAAAGTCCTTGACCACCAACCCCCACTTTATATTTCAAAGAGCTCATAACACCATAGATGATGTCCCAATAGATCAGAGTAGAACAGGAGGTAGAATCTTCAGCTACTAGGCTCCTCTCTTGTGGAACCATCTTCCACTCTGGTTTCAGGAGGAAGACATCTCTAAAACGAATGCCTCATTCACTGCTTTTAGGTTTAGTAAGTAGGTTATAGTTTTGAAATGCACCACCTTTGCTACATTTGGGTCCAGGTCTGGACTGGTAATCTGGCTTCCGGCATTTCCCCATTGGTCTGACGCATCTTGTGGTTTGTCGTGTCAGATGTTGTGGTACAGGGCCAAAATGTGGATGAAGGAGTGTATTCGTCATCAAAATGGATGAACGGGTCGAACCAAGAACAAAGGTTATATTACCAGCGAAAAATATTATAAATACTACAATAACTTCACACTGCAGTTACTTTAGTCATGTATTGCAATCTTTACCTAATAACAGTTTAACTGACCACAATTTGTGTTGCGGATTGGTTGGAACTTAACTTTAAATTATAATAAATAAAATATTGGTAATTTCAACTCCAAACTTTTTTAATTTTCAATTAAAGAAAACCTATCCTCAACATTCTAACAATCAATAACCTGGTAAATAAAAAAATCAAACACACTGAGTTTCTCGTACCCTTATTTGTTTATTACCAGATTATTGCACGCAGGATTCAAGATGTATAAAGGAACAAAACATTGAAATGAAATGAGAACCATGGTTAAACATGATGGGATAAAAATTATCCTGTGATCATTCTACCTTTCACTCAAAAGCACATACACACACAGTGTGTGGAATGATCTGTACAATAATTATTCATACCTGCTTCACATGCCACTTTAAATTACAACTGTGAAATCAAAATGCACATCTACACACACAAGATACATGTGAGGCTGACTGGATGTCAAAGAATGCAAAGTGTGTCGTTTGTAGGGCCAGAAGCACATATAAAACACCAGTAAGACAGATTTAAATAAAGCACCATCTAGTAAAAGCCTGGTGTCTTACTGCAAAGTCGCCCTCCTAACTGAAGTGCAAAAATGTGCAAATGTAAATAAATAAATATAAAGGTAAGTAAATCTTTATTCATTTTAGAAATATTCCCCTTGTAGCTAATGTTAATCTACTTAATAGAATCAAAAACAGTGCTGTGTTCATCTACCTGCAGTTACACTGTGCTGGCAGAGCACCACATTCACATCCATCATTTTCTGTTCATGCCGTACAGAACCTGGGTTTACCAGTGTGGCACAGTTGCCATCAGTAGTGGGCCTGCAGTGACACCCTGCCAGGGCTGCCATGCAAAACAAAAGCAGTTTTCATTTGTACTTTACTTCCTCCATAAAAGGGAGGGACAATGGATTACAAAATTTCCATCACACACCACTGTAAAAAAGTACTATACAGATTAAAGGAAAATCCCTGTTTATTAGCTTGACTAGATTAGTTACAATAAACTCAGGTCTTATTTTTTGTCAATTGAGCAAACATCCATACCAATAACGCAACCATCGCCATGAAGTACCATACATGAAATCTGACAGGGCAAGAAGCACGAGTGGACAGACAACCACTTTCTCCTAAAGCAACAGTTCACACTACAGTGGAAACAAGTACAGTTACTTTTTATTTTTCCTCTTCAGTTAGGTTGAAAAAACCCCATCTGCCATATTTTTTAATGGTGTTACTCTGTTGAGCAAAATGTTCTTATGCGCAATGTTCATTCTAAAGATTGCTACAAATTCCAAAATAAGAACAGAGTTGTAATAAACTGGAGATACACTAGAACTTGTAAATCAGCCACACACGATTAATCCAGGTCAACCACAGCCCAGTGCAGATTGAGTTTGGTTTGGTTCAGCAGAGCTGCAAGCTGCGGCAGCTCTGTTTGGCTCCTTCCAGCCACAGTGCTCTGCTGTGCTGGGGACCCTGACCGCTCAGTGTTGAGTTTACAGCGAAGCTCCCGTAGCCGGAGCCCTGTTGTCTGCTTCAGCTGTGTTCTTTCTAAGTTGTCTCCTCTCTCTTAACACCACCTCATTCTTCACTGTCACAGATTTGCTGTGTTTAATCCTTCAGCACATGAAGTGGAACTGTAGTCACCAATAGATTTCCCTTTTTTTTTTTTTGCTGTAAAATCACAGAATTAACATCTGAGAGGCTGGGGTCGGTATTAGTTTCTCTGCTAACACTTGGTGCTGGCACATGTCAAAAATTCAAGACAAAGTCCCCTCTGAGCAGGCTTATGTCTGGGCCTCTGGCAGGGACAGGCCCGGTTCACATGGCACAGAGGAACCAGCCACTACTAAACCATTTGTGCTGCGACACAGTAGAGCTTTGGTTGCTGTGGCCGCTGTTGTTGGCGAGAAAGGGCTGCCACCAGTAATGGTACCGTTGAGGTTCCGGTAGGGCCGCTGCCGTGGTAACGAAGCCCTTCGGCGGGGGGTGGGCAAAGCCGCTGTTCCACGCAGGCACACTGAGGGAAAACTCAGACCCACCAGACAGCATTTCGGACAGGAAATGACTTCATCCTGCTCAGAGGGGTCAGACTGCAGGACCTGGGCTCCTCTATAACCATTAGCTCGCCCTCCTCCCCATTGTACCTGCTGGCCAATCACAAGGCCAGAACCATTGTTGTTGTCTAACTGTGGTAGCGGAGGCAAGGAGGGCGGTCCATTGGAGATGGGAAGCTGCCAGCCATTGGTACGTAAAGATGAGTTGCTGGGCCTTGGTCTTCCAGATGTTGAGTCCAGAACTCCCTCGGCTGGCTCTGGAGACTTGGTACAGTCCATTGGTTCTGTTAGACATAGACTCTCCTCCTCTTCTTCCTCCTCCTCCAACCGCTCCAAAGACAACATCTCTATTTCAACAGGAAGACCTGAGTCCTGTTCTAATCTCTCCTCCTCCTTCAATAACTCTCTCTTCTCATTTACATCTATGAACTCTACCTGCAACGTTTTATCCACATTCTCCAAAAGCTCTGTCTCTTTATTCTGGTTGTCCTCAACCACTCCTCCTATATTTGCTGCCAATCTGATGTCTTCGACTTCTTCTTCCTCCTTCCACTCAGCATCTCTTGTCAAGCCGACAGTCCGGCCAAGTTCTGGGGTACAGGGGAGAGACTGGCACCTCCTGTGTGGCACCCGTATTCTCTGTGTCCCCCTGAGGTGTGGGGAGGCACATGGGTCACAAAGTGCTGGGAGTGTGAAGGTCAGGGAAATAACCGACTTGCTGGGTGTGTCCAAGAGTTTACACCGCCCCCCATTCAGATCCTGCCTCAGGGAGAAGGGGTTGATCCTCACAGGAGTCCCGAGGAGAGGAGGGGTCAAGGTAGCTGGGGGCAACATGTCTGACTGGCTCCTTGCCAAGCCTAGTCGTTGCTGGCTACGGTCGCCGGGGTGAGAAGGAGAGCTGCGGCACCGGTATGGGCTGACATCTACCGCCACTGGCTCTGAGCAAAGGAAGGAGATAGAAAGAAATGAAAAATGTGACCGGACAGAACAGCTAAAACATAAATATAACATATGCTGCCATCAGTGCTTGTTGGTTGGCAAGTAGTGGTCACATATTATGAGTATTCAGTGCGTGGTTTTAGTTGCTGATAAAGAGGGTTGGAGGGGATCTTTAATTCAGTGCATATTTACAACACTAGCCAAATGAAATGCTAAAAATCCCTGTGGTTTAAGGGTTTTTCCAGTCTTGATGACCACTCAAAGCACTTCAACACTATGAGTCCCATTCACACACACATCCATACAGTGTGGAATCACAACATTCTGATTAGTGGACTCAATTCAACCCTAATCTGTGTGTCAGTCCACCGTGAGGTACAACTACTTATTAGCAAATGGACAAAGCAGTCAACTACTCCACTAAAACAGTATCAGCTGATATGTCAGTTATTTCTAAATCTAAACTTTAAGTAGAAGTATTTATGAAACTCACCATTTTCTGTCACACACAACAGTGTCTTTCTCTCTCTTTCCTCTTTGCTAACTGCTGATTGTTTTCTAACTATCGTGCAAACTTTCTAAGTCTAATCTGG